>NW_019214248.1:9553-72669 GCF_002532875.2 Varroa jacobsoni
GCATTAACTACAAACGAGCGATGGCACTAACAACCAGTGTTATATGAATATAACATGAATCCAAAGCTCACATCCGATGAAGCCGTATATTGATGAGGGAGCAACTATGACTCCACCTAAAAATTCGACGGCTTTCATTCTTCGGAACTCTCCGAAAATATCGCCATAGAATCGTTATTTGCTAACGCTGATTTCTAGCATAGTTGAATAAGCTACGCGGTACAATATATCGTTTAAGATTTTGGGAACAGTCATCATCAACGTAATGTAAACTGCCGAATTCAATTCATGTTCTTTGAGTTCTTCACTCGAGTTTAATAACTTATCGAGGTATTATCAATCAAGGCGTTGCCAGAAGCCATAAAAGCATCTTATGCCGATTGGAATTGGATTTCGTTTCACGCACGACAGTCTTTAAAGAACACTTCAGGTTTTGATGATTTTTTTTAGGTTTTGATGTTAGCTTGGGTGAAGGCCAAGGTAGACGAAGGTACTGTATATAGATGCGATAGTGTTTTATTATATGTGAGTTAACTTTAATAATGACTAATATTGTTTAACCTACTGTGTACATGAAATCTGGCGGGACAATCTAACGCTATAAACTTGTTTCTGTGGGCCGAAAATGAATACATTGGGCATAGCTCGTTAGTCGGCGCACTTGCGCGCCTTAAATTCAAAGCTCGGAGAGGGCACAATGTTCGATTATGACGGGGTACTCGATGAACAGCTGGTGGATAAAGAAACTACGCGACTCTATTGCAAAGGAGCCTAATAAATAAAACTAGCTGTTTGTTTTCCTAAAAATACTTACAAAATTGTCGTGGCGTCAACTGTGTGCCGTGCTATCAGACGAATTCGCTTTCGTATAAGAGGCAAGTGAATTATCTAGTATTAAAGGATACGTTTGTTTACTGTGCTTCTGGAATATAACAAGTTGCGCGCCACTCGCTGAATAATCCAACGTAACTAAAAGGTCGATTTTTTTCATATTAGGGCTTCTCGTTTAATCTTGATAACTTTGGGTCACATACGTACTTATATGTGGTTCTGCGTCCTGTCTCTGTAACTAACTCAAATCTCTGGCAACAGTTTTACCTACTGGTGATATGTACACTTTCATTACGTGACAGAACAAATATTTCATATATTCATTTATTATAGAGCTTCATTAATTCACATATTTGGTTTAAGTAGAACTTTAAAACGGAATGCATAGCACTTTTCACCATTGTAATATTCATAATATAATGCTAAACGATCTATGAAATGATATGGCTACTATTTATTAGACTAAGAAATTGATTATCGTATGCTACAGCAGCTACCGATTGCATATGTCTACTTCATCTAAATAGAGTCAATAATGTATTTAATAAACCCTTCGTTTCCTATTTATTTGTTTTTGTTGCAATTAAGGAGCGCATGGCTTTTTTTTAATTTAGAATATAGAGCAGACGGAAAAAAGCAGACCAAACTGCGGACAAGGTAACGAAAAATTTTCCCGCGGAATAGAACGGATGGTAACAAAACGGAATTACAAAGTTTAAAATTTTGTTGGCAGGAATACAAATTGATGCCTAATAATTCTCAAATAATAAGAAATCATTATACTTTTATTCTTATAGAAGAAATAAGGTTATTTTAAAACTAACCCTTCAGATAATTTTTCTATTCTAAGTATTTCTATCATGCTGCAAACGCCTAAATTGACTAGTAGTATTAAAGTACGGACTGTTATTCATGTTTCAGAACGTGATTGAAAAGTACCTGACGTTGATCTTTCACCCTCCTGAACGGGAAAAACACAAAACAATGTCTTCTGACAACCCAGTAAATTGTACAATCAATGAGTTGAGGCCTAACAGGCGATTTTTGGATCCGAATTTCGACTGTTACCGACTAGCGTCTGATCAACCCCAAATTCTTCAGCACAAATTGAAGGTAGCTATATTACTCTGCTAGGGTGTCCTCAATTCATTTTGTATTGTAATGCTAGTTTAATAAGTAAGGATGTTTCAGCAACCTTTAAATACTATAGAGATACGAGCAAGGGTGCGTGATTGCCACAAAATTATTAGTTTCGGTACCAGCCATATGAAAACGCTGCCGGTAGTAAATCACCTACTCTGATGTTATGTGATTTGTTCATCTATTTTTTTTTGGCTTTCTGTGACGCAAAAAACGCTCAATACAAACATTGAATAACTTCGGTATATTCTCTTTAACCTTGAATTAGGAGAAGATAGCATCGCCGGCGGAGTTGACAACTGATCAGTTCGGTCTATGCCACGTCGAATTACGATCTAAATTGAATGCTCTAGTTTACGATGTCTTTCATCCGGGCTCAGTATTCTATATTGCTCAATATAGCGTAAGTGATATTCATTTGGCTGTCATGTATATGCGCAGTTCCATGATATTGATTTGTTTTCATTCGGCCACGTGTTCAGTAATGCTGAATGGTACTCTTTAATTTAGGAGCAATTATAGTATCATTGATATAATCAAAAACCGTATTCAGACATCTTGGACCGACTACAAAGAAGCAGTACTGTGCTCGTGTTGTGCTTATTTGTGTATAATAATGTAAACAGATAGTTTAGCTTAAGAAAATATAGAGGCAACGATAGAAGGTATAGTGTTAACACCTGAGAAATCGCTATTTCTATTTTTTTTTCTGTAGCTCAATAACCATATGGCGCCTGGGATCTGAACCAGGATTGAAAGATGCACCAAAGATTACTGCGCTTATAGCAGGCGTGTGTAAAAAGCAATGGGTAAAGATAAATTTCCGGAGGTTTTGTTGGGTTATATTATTGCCTGTTGTCAACAGTCAGTTCTTGAAGGACTAGCCATCGACAGGATTATATTATAGGATCTCGTCGATCTACAAGGACTTTTCAAAAAGGCGTTTTCTTTGATTTTTGTTTTTTTGATAGTAACAGATGTGTAACCGTAACTGCGTGAATGTTGCAGTTATTCCATGTGCGGTATGAGAATGAGCGTCTATCAGAACCAAATGTTGTGCTATGTCTAAGCCCTAACAACCCGCCGGTCGATGTCGATCAATCTGAATCCAATTTCCTCTTCGTGAACAATGAATTCGGTGTTATATTAAACCGGCAGGGAACAATTGACCTGCTCAGGACAGAGCAGAGGCAGCTTGGAAAGCCGTACGTGAAACTTGGTGTATAATAGTCAAAGTGTGCTTATCTTTGTCAAGCATTTATGTCTCAAAGTGAATTTCGTGAAATAACTAACTTTATACACAAACAACCATCATAAACCTTCTAGGGAGATCTGAATGAATGTTTCGACTCTTACAATCTAACGAGACCTGATTCCAGTTCTCGAATTTGTATAGGACAGTATGTATACCATTTACAATATGCATTTATAAAGTTATTGAAATACTGAAATAATTTTGTTAGGTTCACTAAACTTCTGTCATCGGAGACCGGCATCAACGAAGGAGTTTTGTTGGCGGCCAAGGGCCGAGTGTGCCTTGAGAATCAGTGCACCCAAGTCGATATCCTTATCTGTTCCGTAAAAGAAAAAAAACCCGGTTTGTAGACTTGCTTTTTACCAGTTGATTTCATTGTCCATAAGTAAGGCATCCTACAGACCGTAGCTTTTGAGCCCCTTCGAGCCGTATGCGAGATAGCTTTTGCTGCTCATAGTTATAGGCCCACAACGACCGTTAAGTTCGTGTTATTTTCATGACTTCCGTAGGGATATAGACAAATACAAGCAGTAAAATCAAAACTTATTAAAATAACGTTAGCTTATTCTAAATTTTATATTTTTCCACAAACTAGCGAGCGCAGAGTTTTCGGTTTTTTGATATTCGGCCAAAGTCAGCTTGCATGTTCGCGCATATACGTCGAGTGTCTTTTTGTTTGCTAAGCCTGCTATTGCTTGACAGATTCACCTAGGTAAGTTCCAGCAATTTCAGCAAACTAAAAAATCTTCGTATCTAAAAACTCCGCTATTTTTAGATGAGTCGGCAGAATATCCGGAAACGGTGCATTTTTTATCGTGGCTCGACTGGTTGACCTTTGAAAGAGCCCCAGTGGCTGAAAGCGAGTCAAGTTCTACAGACTGGCAATTAAACAGAAGAAGAAAGCTTTATGGGACTGCTGTTCCAAAATCTGCAACGTTTCTATATAATTCTAGGTAAGGTTCATTATTTCAGCAGAGAGCTGCCGGCAAGGAATTGATTACTAAGTTAATAAAAAATAATTAAATAAACACACGTTTTTCTTAGTAAACACAGTTAGCTTCATCATACAGAAAGAAATCATCGAGTAAGCATTTGGTATTTCGCTTCTTAATGCAATTTTCAAGTACAGATGTTACAATATAGACATTAAAATATGTATGAACTGCCTGTATTAGAGCTTAAGTTCGAATTGCAAACTTTAATATTGCATCATTTCTTTCATAATCCCTATTTCAGAGGAAGTCACCTGTTGATTTGTTCCGAATGCCAGTACAAATTCAAGTACGATTCAAAGACAGCCGTCACAGTATCGAAGCAAGTCCAGGTAGTATACAGTGTGTTCAGCGGATTATTCTAGCTTTCATAATGTTCATAAGTTTTGATAATTCTAATTGCCATGATTAAGATATATGTAAAAACTTTAAGCTATACAAAAATAACTAATTAATGTCTTATGGACTAGCTCAATAACTACCGACGTCATTGACAGATAAAAGAATTAAAAATTCGATATTACAACTAATAATAATAACAACAATAAAAGATATCTGTACTAAAAAAAAAAAAAGCTATTTTCAAAACATTTTTTATTTCATTTTCTTCAATGATGAGGGGTTAAGATACATTTGTTAAACTTTAAACAAAGACTGGTTTTATCGAAAGCAGCTTGTCCACAATTTCACTGATGATATACGTATCGCAAGTGTAAATATATGTATATATTGAATTAGGTAAAAAAGTTTCTTGAGGTTAAGCAAACCTCCTTTTCCCACTTCCCTTGCTAGTTCTTTACTTTTTATATACCGTATTGATGTACCTATATGGTATCGAAAGTGCAGTTGAACCCGAAGGAACTCCAAAGAGTTCCTTCAGACAGATAGTCTAGCTGGAGTAAAATACATATTTGACACTCTGCATTCTATGCATTTAGTTGAAGTGAAAATGTCGCCAAAAAATGCATTTGCCATGTGCATGGTAACGATAATATGGCTTAAATGTGGTTAATAAAGTTTCAAAATGGTATCTGTGATCTAGAGGATGCTTCCCGCTCTTCTTGACAATCTGCATTTGATGACAACTATCTGAAGGTACTTTTAAATGAAAATGGGACTCCAGAATTGGCCGCAAAAATGGGTTGTAGCCGTACGATCGCCATCAACCCCTTTAAGTCTTTCGGGTTTACTTAGAATCTTCGAGCTTACGTACATCATGAAGTTTGAAGCTTAGGCCTCTAAGCCCAACAAGAAATTATGGCTGAGCGTTACATTTCAACATTTTACCGGGTATTGAACGTTACGCACGACCGATAACAATTCTGTACAAACTTCGTTCGTACAGAATTGTCACCAGTGATGGGAAGTAATGTCTGTACGTCAACATAAACCAGAGATCAGAATGAATAGTTTCAGGAGAGAAGCTAAGGCTCATGGGACTTTATACGAAAAAGGTTATGTTTTGCGTTTAATGGGAATGCAGGGGCCTGATTCACTGTCAGTTGCTTCGTACGAACTATATAGTTGATGTACATGTTTAGATGGTTCGATTGCGTCGTATCAACCAATCTATTCAGAAGAAAAAGTCAACAAACGAGATCAGGTAATCCTGCGCCATGGCAACGCGTAACCGCACAAGGCAAGCAAGCTATCTATCTGGGTTTTTAGTGGGAAGTTTTGTTGCACTCGTCATATTTTTCAGACCCTGTTTGAGTAAAAAAAAGCTCGGAAACTTCAATCAACCTATTATACGCTTTGCTGCTAAATTTCTACTTGATTTTCAATTCCGATTGAAGTTGTTGTCGGCTGTGGCTATTATTTGGATAATTGTTTTTTTTTTTGCACTGCAGTATACTTCGGAAAAGGATCTAACTTCTCCTGTATATACCTATATGCAAAACAACGAGGATGTAGTAGTCATGTTCCGTTTACAACCTGACACGTCCAAAAGAGATGTCAACGTTGTCATCAAACCATCCAGCATTGAGGTACGATTGAACGCTAGTTACACGAACCCCTCACTGTTTTCACAGGATAATCGTAACTCTATTCCTAACGATTTATAAAAACTGGATCTTCGTTGATAACAATTTTTAAAGACTACACAATCAACGGACGGATGAACAGTACCTGAATGTGATAGTGTATGTAATTCCGCATTAAAAAAATGATTATAGTTTAACACTAAAAACTAGTGAATTGGTTTTAGTTCTTGATGAACGTTTTCCGTAAGTGAAGTGACTAGGTATATTATTTCCGTCTGAATAAACTCATAATCAAGCAACATACTTGTGCTACAATACATTCTATGCCTAATCTTCGATAAACGGCTTTCATTATATTCTTTTGTCACACAATTAATGGTAGTTAAAGCTAGTCTCTCGTTTCAATATTTTAATAGATCAAAATTTGCGGAGAAACAGTTCTCGATGGCGTGCTGGAGGCAGTTGTGGACTCGGGCGCTTCTACGTGGTCCATAGTAGACGATAAATTAGAGGTTAGTGTGTGAACGTAACATAAAGAAAACGCTATGAAAAATAGCCATCCATGTTGTGTACAGGGAGGCCCTTTTGGAAAACAATGCTTCTGCTTAGAACGTCCTTGTTTTATTATTATACATTTATATGTGCAGTGATGGCTATTTTTAGTATATCCTGTTTTTGTTTTGCAGGTGACCTTGGTGAAATGTCGAGCCCAGCGCTGGCCGCGTGTGGTAAAGGGCACTACAAAAGGAGAGGAAGTCTTTGATGCAGCTTATCTTGATGAAGTCGGTATAATGTTCTATCGGACTCCCTTATGAGCAGAACTAAATGATTCATAGCTTTATTCACTGTAAATCAAAGGATTCCTTTTTGGACGATTTTCAGGTTAAAGCGTTTTACAACTCCCGGCTAGTGTTTGGAGTCAATTTTGAATCGACAGCGTTATTTGAGCTTGCATAGAATAGTCATTCAGTTCCATTACCTGCACAGCCTTATATGCAGTATAGATTAAGGGAAATAAGAAATTATTAGTGAAGCCAATAGCTGTATGTATGATTGTCACGCCGCTTCATAGGTCCGTCGGAAAAACGTCGGAAAACGGAAAGTTCTGCAAGACTCGCCTCCACTAGACTGCTAGCGTCGATGTGTCTTTGATGCTACATATAAGTTGATTCCGAAGACTTGTTCACGTCAAAAGAATAGCTGAAAATCTCAAATAAGAAAACGAACTAAAATAATATGAAAAATAATAAGTGAAGCAAATAAGTTGGTAGATTCTTTCGAAAAATATTTCTTGTTCTAACTATTTTTTAATTGGCAATTCGCAAAAGATGCACGAACGCCTCCGCCATCTTACTGCCACTGATGATGACCTGGAAAAGGCAAAATCAGGTAGACCAACTCAGGAAACGAGCGCCGGACTTGGAGATAATCTAGAGGAATGTGATGAAACTGCAGAGGAATTCAGTCTAGTTATTTTCAACGGCGAAACTCATAACAGGTACGAAGAGATGGTATTGGAACTTTGGGTTCGTAAAATATAAGAAAGAAAGAGATTGTCTGCATTTCTAAACACTACGTTTTTTGCCGGAACAGAGACTGTTTCTTGGATTTGTCGGGTCACCAATTTATCATGGAAATAGCTTCAAAGAAGGGACCCCTCATCGTATTGAGACACCACGTTGACGGGCTAGTTTGGAAGTTCGATTTTGAGAATCAAAAGCAGGTACGTTACATTATCGGGTGTGCCATTATTTTCAATTTAACTAAATTGATGGGTATAAGAAGAAATTAATACGGAATAACACAGCCTGCTTGGCTGAAAGCTGCGATGATGCGTACTCTTCTTAATAAAGATTTTTTCTATCATTTATCTATTAGTGTTCGCATTGATTTCCGTTATTACATTCTCCCTAAAAGGCCGCACAATTGTTACGGAAACTCTGAATAACGCATTTGCGTGGACGTATACCATTATAGAACCGCATTATTCCTCGGCATGTGTCTACGTTGCATGCGTTCGGGTACGTCAGTGCATCAAAGCAGGACAAACAATTTGTGATTAGCCACATTCCGACTATTAACAATAGGCCAGAATCTAGCGGAGATCGGGAAACAGCCGACGAAGTTGGAGGCGAATACGCGGCAATCGTAGCCACGAATGGTCAAGTGTATATATACAAAAGCCCCGAACCTACAGCAGAATTCGAACTGAAGAACCGGAAAACCGGACAGGTACAACAGAATTAAAAATGATTTAAAGAGAAAAAGAAAAGTTCTTTGCAAACCTACACCTTGAACGCTGATGATGCCATAACAAAAAAAAAAAAAAACTGGCAAATATAGACACAACTAGCAGCTTCCAGCTTCGACCTCAAAACGAACATTGAGGCTGAATTAGATGATTTTGTTAGAAGTACGTATGGTGTCCTACGAACCGAAGATAGTAATGATAATAACAATAATAATTTGCTCTATTCAAATCAAATGTGACTTCGCCTTTTGACAATTCAGGTAGAACGTGTAGCAAAACAATACGCTTTTCGCCTGAATGGTACCGAAGCTATACTAGGAGCTGCGGCTGGAAGAGAAGCCCTTTTTGTACTAGCCAAGGATCGTCTGCACGTGATTGTGGTCAACAAGTGACAATACACTCCCTTGACACGTTTCATCAGCATGATGCATAGTTATTATATTTGACGATATTAAAATAAGTGTATACGATAAAATAAGTATTTACGATAAATAATAGTACATTGTGTAATAAAGCTCTTGTAGCCACGAACGAGTTCAAAGAACTCGCACCACAAATCTATTTTGCGGTTCTATTTTATTCATTCCTATTTAAATATGCCGATTATACGGTATATCATGTTCAATAAATAAAATAAATTATAATTCTATGATTTGTAAATGACGCAGAAGTGAAATTGGCTTTGGGTCGCGCTTGTAGGTTATTTTGTGATCGTCGTGTTTCTCGTATAGGTCGGTTTAATAAAATACTATTCTAACAGAATTTCGAGCTAATTCTTTGCAGAATAGAGATCTGCGTATCGCATTTATTCCCGACCATTTCTTTGAGCGACTGATTAATTTTGTTCTATCATATGAAGTTGCAATTCTTTGTCGTATTGCCACTCAGTATTGCTTCACAAGTGATACTTTTGTGCTTTTTTTTTTTAGAATTTTCAAGAACTGACAAAACGTTCATTGTTGATAGTTTAGTAGTTTTAAAATCATTGAGAACAAAATACTGTTTAGAACATTTCGACTCTCTTGAAATATTTACTTTAAATTCTGCCGCAATAGCATATTCTCGTAATCTTCCTACAACAGATTGTCTAGAAACGGTCATGATTAGAATCGGGCGTAGAATGAAAAGCTCGGATTTGTTTTAAATTTCTCAGAAAACGTCCTGTGGGAATATTTAAACGCTGCTTCAAAATGGATATAATGTATTTTGAACATATTTAATATCCTACAACGCAATGATACTTCAGTTTTCAAACAGATATATTTCATTTGTCCAAATAGCAAATATGCTTTAAGCGAAAAGGCTTGCTTCTACTTCTTTTGTGTGGAGCATTTTTCTTTAAGTAATCGCATACTAATCTCCAACTGTTCGTCCAAAAGCATCGTCCTACTTCCCGCAGCGTTTTTCAATTACATCAGACAAATGCTAAGTAAGCATGTATATAAATATAGTTAGTGAAGGTGCAATAAAACATTGCGTGTCCTTTTACTTTTTTTTTTAATTCCCTCTCCAACGTCACTTAACTGCATGGAATCCTAGCCATCATAATAAATCTCTCTTATGACAAAATCTAAAATGGTGACAAACAAGTAATTATATTTATCGCATTATTTCGTTTCGTTAGTAAATATGTAATCACTCAGAAATTTATATTGATGCTCACAATCGAAAGGCAAGGCTTCGTCTATCAGAGCACCGTATTTGCCATGGCCAGCGATCATACGAGAATCGGCGGAACGTCCCCCAGTGTAGCGGTGGTCGGCTAGACGAAGCAGCGGCCACTCACTTCTATACGCTGTTGTTTTATGGGCCGAATGCTGTCTTTTTTTGATTGCCGTCAGCCTCAGCACGCTAGCGTCATTCGTTGCTGTCGCTGCTTCAGCTCATCATCGTTCACTGCCGCTGCCGTGGACTCAAGTCGCTTTTCTCAGCTTTGATGCCGCCACTCACCACAGCACAACTGGAAGTAATGTATGGTTGTGCAGCGTATCGTGGCTGCTGCCGCCAGTCTTCGTCTCCCCCCGCCGCCGCCCGCGCCCTCGCTTCCGCTGGGGCAAGCGTAACAACAGACAGCACATCGACAGCAACAAGAGCAGCAGTAGTCGTAGCAGCGGAAACCAGTCCCAACGCCAGTTCGCCGTGGTGCCGCTGATGGAGCCACCTTTGATAGTGGTGGAGTGAAATTGCTGTGTGTCGCGGCAGTACTCGCTACTGTTCCGTAGGCGAAGTGTTTGTTGGCCGATTGGATGAAGAAGTCAACGCGTGTCGTGGTTAGGCGGTGCTAGTGCGTACCGGGGCAACGGTGGCATTCGTATTTGCCGTTTGTTTGTCCATGTTGATCCAATTGCTCGATCCGTCAATTTGTTCGTCCGACGCTATCGTTGTTGTTGCTGCTGTCGCTGTATGCGACCGCAAGGTTTGTTGTTTTATTAAGTTATGGTGAGTGTGCAGTTGAACGCTGTGTGAGAGAGGTGGACTTCGTGTTTTTCTCCTGCTCGCCGTGTGTCTGTTAATAGCTAGTTACGAATACAATTCTTGTTTTCAGAGGATCTTGGTGCATTAGTACATCAGTTTACTAAACGCTGATAAATAGACTGGCGACAACGACGCTATAAAGGAAGGTAGAAAAAGTTTGGCTGTTTTTCGAAATTCGATCAAACAGGTGCGAGAAAACACGGACGAGTTGATCAAAACTTTCCACTGCTGTCGGTCGTTGTCGTCAACTGAAGAGGAGAAAAGTCTAACTTTTTGACTACGTTATTCTTGAGGTAAGTTGAAGTTCCAGCTATAGGTGCATGGTTGTATAGTGTCGAAGTTCGCTGATATCTGAAGGGTGCCCTGGTTAGCTAGCAGGGACGGCCATTTGTTTAAATGTCGGAATGACAATACTGCCGCTCAAGGTGGTTGTTGCGTACAGGGCTTCTGATCGGAACCAGTCACTCTGATTCGGTTGGGTTTCAGCCATTCAGCTAAGACATCGTGTGACGATTCCAACAGCCCTGTTCGCCAGAACAAAGGGACAATGCGATATATAATTGAGGCCTACTAATATGCTGAGTTCCACGATGGTGCAGGGAGGTGGTATCATTTTCAACTCGCGTTGACATATATATATATGTACGACCCGTATGACCCCGTTATTGCACGAACTCGGTATGTCATTGCTAAATCAGGTTATGTTTTGGGGCTTGGAAATAGTTAAGAGTAGTGTTCGAATTTTGACTATAACAGCCTGTCCAGCATAACGCGTTTCGAGCTTTATAACACTAGTATAATAAATGATCCTGACGAAAATCAGTGGCCACGGCTTGTCGCATGACGATGGTGAATGGATCGGCCGATATTTTTGTCATAGCCGAAACGATAACTCCTCGTATACCCAGCAAGTAACAAGAGCACTCAAAATCACTGTTGCCTTAGTGATGATGGCTGTTCTCGGAGGGTATTAACGGCTGTTGTAGCGGCCGGCAAATCGACCGCTTGTCTCTCGCAGGAGACAACCTGTTGAAAGTCTCACGAGCACTGCGTTCACGAAGAAGGCCGTCGACGCGATTTTGGCTTACGGCTGTCACAACAAGACGACAGAGACACGAGCATTAAAAATTGCTGAAATAAAAAGAAAGAGACCAAATATTAGATATTTGCAAAGCATTCGAAACTTGTATGATTGCCATCAATGGGAATAACCGAAAGATAAGTCTCTGGCAATGTGTCTTGTAAATAAAACATAATCAAGTCAGCTACAACGACCAGGGGGTACTCTAGGTTGAAATTTACCTAGCAGAATTTTTATCTGTTGATTTGAGATCGAGAATTAAGTTTAAAGCAAGTTGACATTCATCTTAGTATAAGCAGTAGCTAAAGGTTGGAAAATAGCTACGCTTTGACCATAAACTTGAAATCATTTGGTAGAAAGACGAATTCATTTTATATCAATGCACGAGTGGAGGATTTTCGAGTCTACGGCTAATCGTCTATCATTGGTAGAATATTAATTCTCAGCAAGAACTTAACTAAGACAAAAAGCGACATTTTCGTCTACTACAACTATAACATAAACAAATGTTTAGTGCTGATGGGCATCACCACCTTCGAAAAACGGGCCAGAAATTTAAATCAGAAATGCAAGCTTTTCGCAATTGTCATTCGTCAGTACGTTTACGATGTGCAATATACAGGATCGTATCCACACTTTATATTGTTTTGTATATTAGCACGAACAGACACAACTGTACCTATCCTGTTTAATTAGTTGCAGGCGTCGTAAGTTACCAGAGTACAGTTGGTATTGTGGCGACCTACTGCTGCAGCCGAGGATTTTCGTTACCATTAATGATTCAAATCAAGATCTTTTAATATCGGAGGCACTCTCGGGTCGGTAGACGAATGTAACGTGATGCTGCCACAATCCGATTGACTGCTATAATTATGTAGTATCTTTGTCACTGAATGATGACGCATCTAGTTAATGGGGTTTTGTGGCTGTCCAGTGGGGCGACCAGTTTCGGAGAGCGATATATTTGTACCCACGCTTTCCCATATATATATATATACATTATAAATTAGGGCAATTTTCGTGTAAGTCCATCAAGTTAGAAGTGGGAAAAATTCAACATAAACAAGGAAATTATACTAAAACGGAAAAGGGTATTGATAATGATCTGGTAATTGTTAGCAGTCTTGATGAGAAGCTGGCACATATTTATTTCTATGGATAACTCTGTTTCTTGTTTGTTTTAAAGGAACTGTGCTCATGTCCATACTTGAATCAACCTTGCAATCATAAAAGATTACCAATACTCATTTCCTTGGACTTGTGCCGCATACGTCATAGTACGTATTTTACGCCATTATATAAATGATTGTGCGTCAGCACAGTTACTATTACAGCCATATTGGATGAAATTTGTTTTTTTTTTGTTTGACACAGCATAGCCTTTTCCCATTCTCCTTTTACCATGTCATCCTTCGCACGTAACATTGAGTAAATGTGACACCTAGCCGTAATAAATACGCTGATTTCTACCGTTACTATTACGTTTATGATGAGATCGAAACGATTCAATTATATGTCTAGCATCGCTAAACGCACTAAAATGTCGATGGATCCTTTTGTGCGCTTTCGACCAGCCAATGAGAATCGGCTTCTTTTCGATGCTACTCAACTCTGTTTGCCGTTTGCTATTTTGATGGGTACAATGATTTCGTTCTTGCACGACGTCGCTGCCGCTGTTGCTATTCAACTTCGCCAAGCACGCGCGCGAACAGCTTGCTGCAATGAGGGGCCGCTGACAAAGCAGGCACAATCCTATCATGGCCCGGCCCGGCCACACGGGCGCCATGATTCTTACGTCATCGCGTCGCCGCGTCAGTGGCGGCACGGAGCCACTCGTGAAGCCGCTCGTCGAACCGTCAAATAGTGCATGAAGGAACCGACGGTTGCTTAGCCCGGCATCGTTGTGGAATGTTTCTTCTACATTGAAACAATGCGGCCAACAAGAGAGCGGTTAGCAACATCGGAACAGGAACCGGGAGTCTCTTGCTTTTTGTACAACTTCGTCGTTGTTTAATTTTCCTGTTTCGTACTCTCGTGACGTTCTCTCGCCAACTGATGATGACTCAGTACGCTTCAAGTCGGACCAGTGAGGTCAGTTAGTGGCAGCGAATCGTAAAACTCAGAAGCTAGATGTGCCCTTATTCATGACCTCACCCCGCGCCGTACGGACGGAAAGAGAAAGGATTACGAACACCACCAGTCGTTTTCTATTAGCAGCCTATTGTATGTGCTAGCTTATGGCATATCCGTCTCTCAGAGGTAACGCGAACGAGATAGAGTATGAACTTAGTAGAAGGTAGTGACATGGATGTGTTTATTCTTTACTGCTGGCGATATCGCTTGATAGCGGGCGAACAAGTGTCAGCTTAAATCTATTGGGGCTGTAATAGATTCAGAAGGAATGGAAACAAGGCGTCATAAAAATGAGTGCTTTATATCGGGTGCTATTACAGTACAGCTAATGTAGCCTTTGAAATCAGCACAACAACTATTTAAATCATTATTTTTCTTAGTCCGAGACACCATACAATAGGCAAGATGTATTAGACATTTGTTTCGAGTCACCTTGCTTGCCCACCGCCGCACAATTAAGTGCTCTCCGTAATAACCATTTGTCAAACATCAAGACAGTGAGACAATTACTAGTATTCCAATGATATATATAGTATTTCCGAAGTACTACTATTCCTACATATAGAACAGAAAAAACGTATCATACTGCCATCGCGACGTAACGAAGCGCCTGCATTTCATTTTAAAATGCCGACGCCTCGTAACCAACAAAGTAGCGGGCTAGGCTTCGTGAAGGCGCTTGTAGGCGAGCCAATGCTTACGGTTTTAATCTATCTTATTTTTCATCACTTAAGTAGGCACGCTGCTGAAGCTACACGTATACATGTAATGTATGTGTACGTTCATCTCGGACTAGAGGTGCAGTGAAGTTATACTATGAAAAAAATCATACTCCTTTGAAGTTCACTGTATATTATAGTGAGTCTGTATTTATCGCCGTTTTCGATCGCTTCGATTAAACATTTTCTGTGAGCTGTGTACCGAAGCTACATGTGCTGATCCAGCGCTGTTAACAGGGTTAAATCGTTTCATCATGCTTCTAATTTGTCGATTAGTTAGGTACCCTGCAGTGAATAAAACAGTTTCAACATGTTGCATGAATTCTTGTAAACTCTTTAATATTCACACAAAATAAAATTCGTCAACTGGTATTCGATAGTAAGTCGACGTTATGCCACGCCAAACTCTTTTTCACGTACAAATGTAAAACCGTTAAATTTAGTTTGATCCGTCAAGTCCGTTGTAAGCTGTTGTTAAACGATTACGCGTTCTAAATCTATTATCGAACAGATTATCAAGTTAGCTGGCTATAATGGAACAATTCTGTTGACGGGCGCTATGGTGGCGCTAGAAATGATATCGGACTGATTAAGCTATAGCTAAACTTGCTGGCCACCGAAGAAGATGGTAACTTCTTCCGTAACCATAGCTTACGCCAGTCAGTGGCAGCAGCTATCGCTAGCTAGATAGAGGGGACCCGCAACAGAGGCAAGATGCTCAAAATGAGTGGCCTTTTCATTCAATTACGACATTTAGATGGAAGCTGCATCACATAAATTGTCGAACTTTACGACTCTTTTCCCTACTGCCCATATGATATGATCATATAGACGACAGGGAACGATTATTCTAGCTTCAAGTTAGGTTACCATCAGAAACCGTATGAAGGTATTAATCGTTATTTTGTTACGAAGACGCGTTGGCCTAATATGTGTAGCTGTGAAAAGCTGTAGTGGATCTATAACGTGTGACGAAGTAAGCAACCGCCAGTAGCCTCATGCTTAACTTGAATACGTTGGAACGAGTTTTTAAGGATTCGTTAAGTCCATGACCTAAATAGCGCAGGCAGTCTCCCTCACGGGAGCAGCCATCGTCATTGAGCGTTAATCTCACATTGTTTTACTGTCTTTGGATTGAACGCAACGAAAACTGCCTGAAGCGTTCAAGTTAGGTCGCGTCACGCGTTTTTTTATGGCTATAATACCCACTGTTTCAGAGTTTCTAAATAGAATTGATATTTCTTCAAGTGAATTTTGCTGATCGAGTCCTTCCATTAGCGTGTGTTATTGCCTTAAGGTTTTTGAGAAGACGGTATAGTTGGACCGTTTCTGAACAGACAATCGCAGCTGTTGTTTGTGGCTACACAAGTTCGAGAGTCCCTTGTGCGAAAGCCTATTACTATCCGCCTGGTCAACGCCAGCAACGTGGTAGAACCAGCAGATTCTGTGGTCTTCGTCCTCGGTCTGCGGTTGAAACAAAGTGGCGCGCGGTAGAAAGAACATTTGTAATAATTCAGATATTACGGTTACGAACATGCTAGTAGGATTTGAATATCGAGCGACCGTTTCGTAGGATAGGAACATTGGGTCGCCTATATAAAGCTAAAGGCGATTCAACCTGTACTAGTAATTTAATGTCAACCATTGGATAAAAACTACATGTTTATAACCGGCCAGAAGGATACCAGGGATGACACTCAAAAGATAGTTACCTATCATCCTGTAACAAGATAAGCCTTAACCATACATTTACGCTAAATAAACGTCAGATAAACAGTAAAACTTAAAAATAATAATAATAAGATACTTTATAAAGTTCACGTAATCAAGATATTTACTATAAGGTTTTAGGAAAAATTGTACAGAAGAAAACGTGTGATGATATTCCAAAATATGACGATAGCTGAAATTATTTTCTATATTTATATTATGGCATGCGGCGATCTTTTTGAAATAAATAAAAGGTAAACGCGAAACCAGTAGGGGGTCTACACCTCTCTCTTCCTATAAGTTAATGTAAATAAAGTATACAATTCCTATGAAAAGCTACCTTTATAAATCTGCTGAATCGACAACAAATTATTTAGTAACAAATTGTTTAAACTATTCTGCATCATGGCAGATTCGGTTGAAGCTCATACTCTGTGAGCATAGCTAAATGTTTTTTGAGAGATATCATTTCTCGCGAAACCGAATATAACTTTCGATGAAATGTATGAAATCGTCGATGGGACGCTCTGCAAGATATGCCGGTGAACAAAAAAATTCATAGAAAGAGTGTACATAAATATATAACAGAACTCTGACAAGACATAAATTATTTGAAAGCCTATAGAGACATCACGGTCATATAGACGTTTTTGTGTTTAATGTAGAAATTGGGATCCTGTCACGTCTAATAATTCGCTTATCTAATTTCGGGGTAAGACACATTCATTTACACATGTTAATAAATGTATAAAACATCTTAAAAATCTCGTACTGAAACGATTTAAAATGTGATATTCAAGCTAGAGATAATAAGTTTTAAGCAAATGGTTTAATTTCAAGGACTAAGGCAGCTACTCCTTAATTCCATTAAACCATATTCAACTTATCTATATAAAGTTTTTATCTACGCATGGCCGGTCGGTTTAGGCCACTCGGACAGGCTTGTTTTGTGCTTGCATTTCGCTCTTTTGCGCAGACATCGCATTTTCATCAGAAGTTAGCGTTTGGTCGTGAAAAAGACACGTTCAATAAAACTTATTCTTGCCAATATTCAACCCTTGAACGTTGCGAGAGACCTTTCTAGCTTTTTTTGGCTACAAAGTTAGGCACAGTAGCCAGGCTCTGAGTGACAGTTCTATTACCGAGATAGCGCCACCTGTCATATTTGTAACAAATGGATCGCGTAACACTGTAATAGTTATTGGTTTATACTAAAAGATGCCGACTGAAAGCGCAATACGTGGGCTCACGGGTCCCTGGGCATTGTTACCCGACCGTTTTTTCTCCGTCCGTCTTTTTCCCTTTGATGCTATGCTTATATTGTTCTTCCCTGCAAAATCGACCAACGACGGTCGGTTCGCGCAGCGGTCATCTGTTCCTTCTTTGTCCATCTACGTGCGTCTATGTGTTCCTGTCTCATCGGGCTAAACCCAGTTCGACGAGTCTGTATTGTGTGGCTCGAGAATTCAACCGCCGGAAGTACTGGCGCGACACAGAGCCATGGGATTGCCGTGAGATGGTCCAATGGGCACCAGCCCTGTTTGCTTGCTGCCTACAAGCCTGTAACTGATTGACTCCCTTTCCGCGTACGGTTTCATCGGTGGATCGCCGGCGACACCTATGGCATCCACGACACGCGAGGTTCCCGCCAGCGGCTTAAGTAGCGACGTTGTCGATCTCGGTGGCCATGGCGATTGAGGCCATAGTGAAGTCAGCATCCGATGTTTTTGTTGCAATCATTTCTTTCCCTTTTCGGCGCTATTGATTCGAATAGCAGTCAGTTAGCTGATGCTGTCGGTGCCGCTGGGGGAGTATTAACTGTCAAATTGAAAGCAAAATCGCAACAGGGCGTAGCGATGTTGATCAGGAGGACGGGTAAAGCTCTTGCTTGATTGGCCTTTACCTGCTGCCGTAGCATAAGGGTCGGCCGACAGATCGTAAATTTGCAACAGTATTACTAGCCGTATGTCAGTTCGGCTTCACGAAGCTGTTTCTGTTTTTGTGATTGTCGAATTGTCTCTGTGGGCTCGATCCAGTTTAATGGCTGCTTCGCTACATTCATATGGTAGAGATGCCGAACGCTAGCCAATTACAAGTTTAATTTGCGACAGGCCGAAGCCCATGGCCTGTCGGAAATTAGTCACAAGTCAGAAACAGAAGGCTTAGTAAGTACGGCCTATTTGGTCCAATCGAGAGAGCCAGTGATGTTCACTTACAGCAGAAACAATTATATTAGTCGCAACGCATACAACAGTGGTTTTAGTGGCTGTTTCGCTATTGCTCTAGTGGCACTGGCCTTAAGCGCAAATCTAGCAAGTTTCGTGCCTAGAAGTGTAACTCAACTTAGCTGTATACCATTACAGTTGTTTTAAACTTACTTTAGCGCCTGTATCACCACAAGTAAACAAACGCATTTTAGGCTTAGGCATGGCAGCAAATTAGTAGTAACAATGTTACAGCATTTTTTTCTCTATAATTGTACGGTCCTCTCAAACCCAATGAAGTCTAGGCAGTTGAAGGAACTACACAATATTCTTGATCTCAGCGATTTATACTGACTCTTTACGTCAATTGATTTTACTGGTACTTAGACTAATTACGGGTGCTTTCTGAGGTATACAAAAGGAGTCGTTGCTATCAGAAATCAACCCAGCGAGAACTAGGTACTGAGTGGTACGTGTAGGGATGATCAGTGTCAGCACAATGAGATATATATGTGACATCATATCGTGCTGCTGTGAAGCCAAACATTCATGTAAACACACTTCTGTTGTGCGCTTTTTCACGACTAGCTATCTGTTTCCTTTTGTCGTAAATAGTCAGTCGTTCATATATATATATATATATACATATACTTTTTGTAGTTCATTAGAACCTCAGTTGTTATGTACATGTTAGGAACCATCATAAAATGCTGAACTTTTCTTCTTACCGCAGATTTTCACTGTTATTATTACACTGATCAGTACACCGCTGATAATGGCGGGATATTGATTCATAGACTCAATTACTGCTTTTAGACCTTCCAGCTTCTTCGATCTATAGAAAAAAGCTATTGGCCTCAGTTAAATTACGGTATGTATATTTTCTTACTTATTTTGATTAATCTTAATAAATATTGACTGATAGATAGGATGACATTTAAAAGCCAAGTTTTGTGGATAACTTACCTGACAGTGTATTACACCAAACAACATGTTTTCCATTGATTCTTAGAATCACCATAAAAGCAACAGGTGTGTAGTTATCACCTCAGCCGAATTCTTTTTCTGATCAACTTTGCGGGCGTATGCTAATGCCGTGTGAGCATGTACGAAGCTAAGTGCTAATATAAGTGCGTTATCAGACGATGGCAGCAATCAGCCATGGTGAATAGGTCGACGAAAGCGTAAACTCTTGTAAAGAGGTCTCTTTACATATAAATGTATGTAAATATCTGATGTTTCTGCCAACGATACACGGTATAATCGAGCACTCAAATGTATCTGAACGGGAATTTTTTTGCTATTTTGGTTCGTTTATCCCGTGTCTACCGGAAACGCCGAGATGGAGGATCTCTGAAAAAAATAGTACCCAATAAGAGAGTGAATGTGGTGCAAGAACTTGAATAGTCGGCCCAAGGGATTTATTATGATGAATTAGGGGACTATGGCTGTTGGCCAGCTTGGTAAGAACATGCCGATTGGTCTTGAATTAATAATATACGAAGTAATAATGATGCATAACAACAAAGCAGAAACGTATCCCTATCGCTTTAAAAGTCTTTGTTCGGGGGAGGAATGGGCTATATATTTTGCTTTTCAGTGAAGCGTTATAAACAGATTTGTCCTATACGTCAATAGCTTGTATTGTTCTCTATCGTACTGTCAATCACTTTTACATCTGGCCTTATGCATGAGTGATTTAAGGGTTATAGTGATGATGCTCCTGAATTTTACATTGATATTGTGCCATCTATAACCCAGACAAGGTTTCCACAAGTTTTTATACAAAAGGCATTATGCGACATTTCAAAATGGACTCAGCATCCTAATAACGAGATAATTCGAAATATATAAATATATATATATATATATATATATATATATATATATATATATATATATATATATGTTGCCTTCCTATGCCTCCATGGTAAGTCGTTCTTAGCTTTACGATCAACTCTGCAGCGTCCACGGATATTTCAATGACAGTCGCAAAGTAAGGTCATAATCAGCTCACATATTAAGGGCTGTTTTACCGATGAATTTGTCAAGTTGCTCTTGCAGTCCATTCTATGACCATGTGTCTGCTCCGCTCGCCTCTAGAGTCTTATTTATTTGGAGCTTATATGTTTTTTGAAAACGTTCTGTCGATTTACTTACGGAATACGTTCATTGATCTAATGAAGACATGCCTCTTGTTGCGAAAGGCAGAATGAAATTGGGTAATTTTGAAAGTTAGTTGGAAAATAACTTATGCTTCTGTTCGCGGCAGGAAAATCAGCTCAAAATAGCGAATAGGTAAAGTATCCAAGAGTTCGCGAAAAGCAACTCGGCCAGTTTCATTTGTAATTTTTGTGCGTGTGGGTCTGATACTGATGGGTATAACAATAGCAACTACAATTTTTACCGTCATCGACATCATTGCCAGATTAATCATTATGATAATTAATAGAATTAACAGTAGAAATATTCATACAGCAAACCGCTCGCGGTAACGCTATCTGTAGCATTAATAGTCTGAGCTAGATCTACGTATGGATTAATTTTCCATTTATTAATTGAAATTATTTGAAGCTGAATTTACGGCAGGAACGCATGCCGATAATAACATTTTGTGTTTTGCAACAGTACCGTTAGACAGTCACCATGTGTAACCATGACCATGCAACCCCTGGTTGCACGCACCTGTAGGCAGACAGGTAGACACATGAGAACCTATACGGTCACTTTTGTGTCACGTGACATCTTTGATAGGACATCAACGATAGGACACGGAACGACATCAGCGAGCGTCAAGGACTAAGCCGTTTACCGCACCGATGAAAAAACGACAACAAGGATATAGCCTTAACGGAAACGCAGAAACGCGTGCGTGGGATTACTCTTAAACCTAGCGAGCGATGTACGGACTAACGGCTCAGAGGCTAACGGCATACAAATGACAGAGTTGTAATCGTACCTTTTAACGACACTTAGTCTACCAAAACGCTCCATCCCATAGCGTCCCTTTCTCCCACAAGACGCTCTACCGTTTACATGAAGAGAGCGTTTGGATTTAGCCATTGTTATGCGCCACAGCCTGTGTTCGTTTGACGAAAGAACAAAAAATGGTCGAGGAAGTACTACGTCCATGTAGCCAGATTTATATCATATCTGATCACTAACGGCAAAGCCTAAATTCCTTTAGTTCCCATTGTGTGACAGGCGTGCCTGTTTGTGTGGCTTCTTCAGTTTATTATGTAGCTGAGATCAGTGCATCAGAATCTATGCTGTGAATTCAGATATCTGCTGAGATTGAACCATCATCATCCTATGAAGATCTCCATTGTTGCTGTAACACTTAGCTAATACCTGTACGCCAGTTAGCGTGAATAGGCTACCGTACGTTCATTTCATTCTTCGATTCGAGTGTCTTAGGATCGCAGGTAACATTTGAAGGAATCATTTTTTGGCCGATAATTAGCTTATATCAAGCCTCTTGATCTGGACTTAGATGGTCAAAACAAAGTTTACGCAATTAGAAGTTCATATCTGTTATAATACTCACCGTAAGGCAAAACATAAACCCACTTGTTCCCTGATGAACATCGTATGCACTTAAATAGAACGGACGCCTTCGCACATAATATATGGTCGTAACAATGTTTGTACTGTGGGAGTGTTATTGATAATAAGTTTACTTTGTGCTATTTTCTCTTTGGAACCATGGCGGGGTCTATTGTTTCTGTGAGACGCGAAGACACGCGTGTTAGCATCTGCTGCGGGCGCATGTTTGCATGACCAAAAGGCCGGGTTCAGTGGTCTCGTCTACCCCAACGGACCATTCACGCCTTCAGTTTAAGGGCCGTTGATGTTGTCCCAATACATAAACACAGCGTGAGAGAAAAATAGATTATCAGTAGCAGCTTCAAGGTGAACGCGGACGAGGCTGAACATTGGCAATCTATGTCACACTATGTCCGCTCGTGTTGTAGTTTCCACGGTTTAGATGTCTGGGTTACCTTCGTTTAGATGTAGCGACCTTTTTGCCTGTTGTTGTTCGGTTTCTTATAATAAGAGGCGTAAAAACAGTTTCCTTACAATAGATCAGGATTTTTATCATTCTAGTGATACCGAAGGTGGCTCTACGGAGATGATGATTATCCGGGTATTAATGGTGATATTTTAAGAACTTGTCTATTCGTTAAACACGTAAGTGCTTGTGTGCTTGGCAAATTGTCACCTAGTTTTGTTCTTGATTGAATTGACTTATTAGTACGGCCCGGCATTGATTGGATTGGTTCAATTATACCAGTTCGGCAAATTTCTTTTTTTTTTTGGTCAACAAAATGGAGCTTTCTAAGAAGAAGTGCTTCAGTATATAACATGCTAACGCGATAGCATACGAATCGTCGTACTAGAGTTGTTAAGTAGTACATATTGTATAAGGTAAATTCAGAACATAAACAATTGATCGATACATAGTACATAAATCAATCGTGCACTACCAATCGGGATAAAAATTGCATGGTAGTACCGACAGTTACTGCGTTTACCCCCTAAAGTGAAAAATTAAAATGCAAACGCCTACCAATTTAGGTATTAAGCAAATACGTTCACTTGCCATGATAGAAATAGTATTCCCGATACCTGTTAACTGTTTTTAGATAAGTGTGGTGAAATGACGCTTACCGACAATTCGGGACGTAAAATTTGTTCATTTAATACCTTTAGCTAAGCTTCGTGGACTCCAAAGATTTACTTTACGCCTTCGGGACGCATAAGTGATCGACGACTGTTTGTTGTATTTATTGTTGTATATATGGTTTGTGGGCGACGTTAGTCGAGAGCAATTTTACACACGGCTAAGAACATATATACCTACCATGTTAGGTAAGTTGTACGTATACTAATGCTTGTCAGAATGGTACAGTGGTGGCTTTTCGGTCTCTTAGTTCTAATAGTTGTCTTAATAATCTCGCCCACATTGACAGCAAATTAGTTTCACAGACCATCTGGATGAACTAAAAATTCTTAATTTTTTTTCTATGTCACTTTCGCTTTATGCCGAATTGAGATCGATCACCAAAACCGAGACAAAATTCTTAAACAGTTCATAATATATAAGCGACAGCTGACCGGAGAAAATATATCATCAAGGTATCATGGCTGACGCTACGATCACGTGCCTATTTATAGTGAGTATAAATGTAGGGGTACCGGCAAAGACGAAAGACAATTGTTGATGTTAATGCAAAAACGACGGGAAGTCGTACGTTTCAAACACTATCGAGCGCTTCTATTTTTTTGCTAGCGTTTTACACGAATTTATGCAACAGGGTAGACCAATTCGTACACCTTGCCAAGATGCGTCTGACTCTGGCGTGAGATGACTGCGTAAAATCTGTTGCTTTCGTTTTCCGCTATTGATACCCGGTCTTCTTTGTACAGATCCGCCTGTACATGAACGTATGTACGTGGATCCGCCTGCGTGTGTTTCGTAAGTCGTATATGAGAGTGTTAGCTGTGGATTTAACCATTTCAACCGCTAATGAAATCAGCATGGCGCGTTTTTTGAATGCTTACGTGACACCACAGCATATGTTGCGCTTCTTGTTAATGCATTGCTTGGTACTTGGTCATTTGGGCTCGAAGTGCCGATTGTTTTTGCTAAATAGAATTATGAGCTTTCTATTTACCTTTTAGTCTGCTCAAACATTACTTGCTTGTAGTATGGTTCACAACACTCATCAAATGCGGCGTAATTGAAATACAAGTTTGTAACAATTTTCCGACAGCAGAACTATCGCAAAAATTCTGCTATTAACGGTTGAGGTTTTTCGAAACATCGCCTGGTAACTTGGTTCGTAATGGGATGATAGTCTAGAGCAAAGATTCTTTTCGGTAACGGCTACCGTTAGTAACAATTTAATCGAATTCTAATGAACCTTGTAGTCGAGATTGAGTGTATATTATGAGAATATTTATCTCCATCTAGCCGGAATGAAGGTTAATGCTTGAAATTATCTAGTCGTTACCGTTGTGATCCTTCGACAGAAAGCTCTCTCATGCTTCATTGGTATAGAAGTAAATAACAGATTTTATACATAGCGTGAATCAGCTTCGCAGTACGAATGTTGATTCTACTGCAAAAAAACATTCAAAGCAAATGATATGCCGTTGCTTAAATATGGTTTGTTCATGTTTCAAGCTTTAATAGGTTTCATGTATCGAACTAAACACGCTTTTGCTATAATGTAGTAATACATGTGGGATTCAGTTGACAAAAACGGCCTAAAAGGTCTGTGTGAATCAGTGTATCTGTATATGGTTTACGTTACAATTTGTGATTAAAGCACGCACAGAAAAGCGCCTGAATTCAGTTAGTTAGGTGACGAATCTATGAAAGGGGTTATCGCGTGAGATCGTTGTATCTCTATTTCCTGAAAATTTTCACTGGTCTATTCAAGGGCTTATGCTGCTGTTCCTCGGTTGGACATCCAGTATTAAGAAAGTTATATATACATATATATATATATATGAGACATTCGTGCCCGTTACCGGTTCATTGATCAGTGTACATTAGGCGATTTCAGAACGAACTACTTCAATTAACTTTCGGATTAAATAGTTACCATTATATAGATTACATTGTACAGATTATAGATAAGGGAAATTGCTTAACAATCGTCTATAGTCGACGCACGTTCAGTTTCTATGTGTGTGTCTCTGATCTTGATGGCTTATTTGTACTACAATAAGTTTCGATGCTTAGGCAGCTAAACTGAGCTTTATTGGACCATCTACAACCCAATCTTATTTTGACCGTCGGACAAAATGATACAAATTCCTTTACGTACATACGCTTATTATAATTGTTATGAATAAGGGCATCCTTGTTTGACTGAAGACATTATCCAGTACTCGAGAACAACCAATGGCTGCTGAGGCGACCCTAGATTTATAAATATTATCATTACAGGAGGGGAGTGGCAACTACTTTCTACGCTAGTCTTGATCTCAAGTAGCAGCATTCGAACTTGTCCGACAAGAACCTTCAGCCGCAATCATCTAAGCCACCGTAATACATGGACTAACATCAGAAACCTCATGCTCAGCGGCATAAGTACATAATAGTAAGCTGAATATTTTGGTTGAAAATGTTTTGATGCATAATCGGTAGAAGACATAGTTCCCTAGATAATCAGTGTTTCTATGGAAATGTATAATTTTCATGGTACATTCCAGCTGATTTGTTCGTTATGCGCCATTAGAATGGCTCCCTCTATGGCAGACATGCAGCGTGCGAACATCAAATCAAAACGTAAGAAAGTGAACGAAGGGAAGTAAGCTTACTCGATCACTAATTGGGAGCTGATGAATGACTTTGGCTTTGCTGATATTAATCCCTTATACGCTTCGGCAATCCCGCGTCTATCCGATTGGCTGGGCTACGGCATGTCGGGATATCGCATAAGGGAGGTGCGGGGGTCATTTGCCGATACGTTGGCAGGCACCTACTCGACTCCCGCTCCAGTTCACTTGTTGAAACGTTGAATCGATCATAAAGATCGCGGTAGTGCGGCCTTTAGATATCCTCCACTTGTTGTCCTTGTCGAAAATTTTCAGTCGGTCTTAACTGTTAAAGCGAGTACGTCACAGGTCGCTCTGCCACATTAGTTATATATCTAGTCCCGTAGTAGTACTGACATCTTGGCCCAAACAAAGGATGATTCTATTAGAATTTGAGACAATGCCAAATGGGTTTTCTGAATTGCTTCCCTGGCCGTCGCCCAATGTAGACGATAGTTGGCTTGCTAGGCTTAGAGGTTCCATGTTTTGTTTCAGTCTTACTGTAGCTTGCCACTACCAGGCAGTAAATGTATTCTAGACTGCTAGCACCTGCCGTCACTAGTACGGATATATGACAAATGCAGTTATTTCTATGCAGTCGAAAGAATTGATACATCGTAAATGACTATTATTGTACTAAGAAGATGTGGATGTAAGTATTCGCAAGGAAACGAAGTTATGATTTGGTGATGGCCATCTGCTGCTCTTGTAGACGTCCTTTTTTGATAATAGGCCAGGCCTCCTAGTGAGTCTTGTATTTGTGGGATCCTTAATCGTTATACCAATACAACCCGGTTCGATTTCGTTTTCCATTGATTCAGACGGATTCGTACCATAAACATAGTAAAAAAACAATTAACATGGAATAAAACGATTAGTAGCTTCTTTCAGAGGAACAGCCATTTCTATGAAAAAATAATTTATAGATCAGTCCGTATAAAGTGAGAAGCTGCGCCGGCGACATGCGAACGGTA
The DNA here is from genome assembly GCF_002532875.2 of Varroa jacobsoni. Lineage (NCBI taxonomy): Eukaryota > Metazoa > Arthropoda > Arachnida > Mesostigmata > Varroidae > Varroa > Varroa jacobsoni. The sequence goes on from NW_019214248.1 coordinate 36,636, forward strand.
AAGCAAATCTTAATAAGAGGCTTGTTATTGTTTGACGAACTACCTGCTTTTATTCTGCACTGCATTACTTAGAAATATTCAGAAATGTCGTAAGTTAAAGTATAAAATGTTTATTCTTTGTTACGACGCGTTCTCTTACTCACCGAGTGAGCAAAAGAAGTGCTAAGCGAAAAATTCAATTGTCAGCAGTTTGAAGTTGCTCTAAAATGATGTGGCATGTTCCATTTGTGTACATGACCTTGAAGTGTCGTTTCTTATTATTGCCCGATCAGGATATTACGGCGACTGACGTTTTTATCAAATATTTTGTCGTCTGAGCTTTACTGGAACAGATCGAGGAGTCTTAATTAGATATTAACGTTTTACGTTGACTATTGATAAGTGTCACATGCTACAGTCCTCTGCGTAGCTGAATGGGGATGCAGATCATTGAGACGCTAATCTCGTTATGCCAAGAAAATATTTGGCCTAGAACGAGAATTTGAGCAGGTAGGCGGTTCAGAAGTCTTACGCTCGCGAATCGAGTATATACAAGCCAAAGCAAAGCGGAAATACAGGTCAGTGTAAGAAGCCACCTCGAGTCTCTGCCGTGGATACATACTCAGAAAATTGAAACAGAGCGAAAAATTCAAGCTTATAGGTCTATGTAGTGAGTTGAAGCCTTTTTTTTTTGAAGGAGAACTGAGGCGGCATTTAGTACTTCTGTCAATATCCATAAATATATTAATTTACCTGATTCAAACTATTCGCATCATATATGCCCTAAAAGTAAAGAACGAATTATCTTTTTTGACCGTGTATTTCAGGGTTACTCTGCTAAGACTTCCCGACATAGACCTCCACTAAACGATCGCCAAAATGCCGAAGCCGGTAAGTCAGGCATCTTAAGCGCTATTGTGTTATAGTTTCCGTTACAGATAGAGCTCACATTGGTATTACTTCTAGATGGCGCAGGAGATTTGCGTCGAACACCCACGCTCTAAATTTTGCTTTATTCCGAAAATCAGCACTGTCGTATTTACTAAGTATAAAATTTACACTGTACTAACTGACCTTACGCTAGCATGACCGTACGTTTTTGGCAAGCTAGGACGTGATCAACCGCATCTAATTTCAAGTTTCGAAAAAGCTCGATTGTATACCTCAGAGCCGAAGGCCTCCATCGCTAAAATAATGTTTCTCTGTCTCAGGTTAGCAGGACTGATACTGCCAAGAAAGAGACTGCTTCAGCCAGTCGTTTATGCAACGCTGCCTGCAAATATCTCCCTTATAGTACCTGAAGATTATGTCTTTGAACCGTTTAAGTCAATACGAAATTGAAAACTAAGTTGTTAAAGTGATTGATACAGCTCATCGAGGCAGCATTTCGAAAGCACTTCGTTCACCTTTTCAGTGAGCGCTCGGGACGTGCGCGCGTATTATAAAAACGAGTTCGTACGTTAGACAGGGAGTGAGATTCTTTCTTGGGTGAAATTGGGTGAACTGAGCTTCCTTCAGTTGTACCTAATACGCTGTAACGCATTTATAAACCCAGCGAGTCTAATCCATCTCCGTCTCTCTTTCGAGAAAGCAAGAAAAAAGTGTCAGCTTTAAAGCCCCATTGAAGAAGTTTCAAATGAACTATAATATTACTTAATTTAAAAAGCGTTCTGGGTGCTTATAACGGGTGTATAGAACACACGTTGTTTATAAGTGGAGTGTCATTTACTGAAATCATCGGATATCATCGTTCAAACTGAACCACACAGACCGCGTTTCTAGCCAGTTCTAAAACAAATCTAGCAACATTAAATCTCCTGCATAAAATTTCAAGAAGAACAAGAAGCTACATATGCATCAGGTGTTCCATGAATGCTCTTAAACGGTTACGTAGTTAGACAAACCTGTTTATACATAACCTTCCTTTTTTCTTCATTCTTCTTCTCTTCTACTTGATGTGCGATTCGTGATTAAAGGTCGAATTAAAGTAAACGTCATTGGTCGCTCGTACGTGAGCTCCAAACGCGCGCACTGCCAATCCTTGCTTAAAAAAGCTGCAGTTAAGAACGTCAAATCAGCCTTCGCGTTGAGTACGAAACGGTCGTACCGCCACTCTGTTCGTCACTGAACAATTCCGCCGTTAGGTTAACTCGTTAGTCGAAATGGTGCGGCAAACGACGAGCAGATGGGTCGTACTCATAGACTGACCAGCTGCAGCTGAAACGAGCTCACTTATGATCCCGTGCTGACCTCTCACGCACCAAACGATCGCATTCTTACACGGACGCTCTCTTAGTGTGCTCATTGTCATTCCTAATTATAGACACTAACTACCTCTAACATAAAAATAACCACTATAAAAACGAAACATTGATAAGAGTAGAAATGGTCATAACACGCATTCATTTGCTAAACTTCGTAATTATGTTCAACTGCAGCGAGCTCAGTTATGGTCAAATAATGACAGACTGCTAACTTACTGTTACTACGGCTATTTAGCTTTTAAGTTAAATAGTAAATGGCACGTAAAAAAGAAGTTAGTGTTAACGACGGTTATTGTTGCGGCGACTGCTGCTACAGCGTCCACTGAACAGGCAATATCAGCATTATTGAGTAGTTTGCCTATCGTTGCGTAGCCCGTCACATCAACTGGATATAACTTAGAACTGCAGCAAGACTTTGTTGAAGCCTAGGTATACGGGTGGCCATGGGATTCTTGTACCCGATAAACAGCCTGCTCAGCTACATCAACCGGCGCACGTAGATTGGGCTGGGCCGATTACGCGTAGAAACAAATTGAAGCTGTTTATGGCGGCCAGAGTGACTATGGCACTCACTGATGCTACGAATGATCCTTAGATACCTTCTACAGGTTTCGACTGCAATGAACGTTAATGAAAGGGCAAAAAATGTAGGAAAATGGTCTCGCTAGCAGATACTTTGTTCGATGAGTACATAGGATTACTCACCGTTGATATCATCGGAATGAGCATATCGCCTATCGTCTCTTTGAGGTTTTCGGGATACACTTAGATCAAACAGGCCTTGTTTGCTTGTCAGCTATATCTAAGTAAAACAAGAAGTAAGTTTCAATGGCATTTTTCTCATGGATTGATAGGGACATCCCTCATCTTTAATTCGATCACGATGTAACCGTCAGTCATTTCGATCCCGGCTTCCATTCATAAGTTGAACCCGTTACAAATTCTTTTTTAAATACGTGAATAACCCTTTGAGGCGCGAAAATATGCAGTGAATTTCAATTTTTTTGTAGTAAACCAAAAATTTGTTACAAAAGTGTAGCACTAAAAATACATTTTCCACACAGAAGCCACAAGAATACGCTGGATAAAAGGTGTTCATCTTTTTTCTTATTCAAACTACGCTTCCGCCATGATGAATTCGTGGTTCTGCTTCACAATAAAATAAATTATGTATAATAGCAAATAAAAGATACGGATATAATAAACAGAATAACAATAAAAAAATTTAAAAAAAAAAACAATAAAAAGATACGGATGCGCATATACCCGTTACAACTGATAATCCGTGTGAAACGTACCCTGACTTGTTCTGAATATCCTGCATACAAATATGTGTGTGTGTGTGTGTGGTGATACTTTCTTGAAAGCAGAGGGAGCAATGATTTTTCGAAAAACAGCTGCCGGTGAAATAAGTGGAACTTCATTGGTTGTTTTTAATGTTGTGCTACAGTGAACTGAACTAGGAAGACAAGGTTTGACAATTACTAAGTCCTGAAAGATTACACTATAGTACCCATGTATTAACACCTATTGGAAAATCACACCTCTTGTAATATAGCTCGATTACACGGTGGTTAGCCGATGTATTATGACCGATTCAAACGTCAACCTTTGAGCTCTGAATTTATACGCAACAACGACCACTACTGCTATTAGCATTGTGCTCGCCTTAGGAAGGAGCTTATCAAAACAAATTTAATATGTGACAAAAGCGGCCGTTGTTGTATTGTTTCATGTTCTCGGCCTAGCGCCATTTCCTATAAACGTACCATAAGGTCGAACGAGCGTCCACTATAGGTCTGTAGTTACATTCCCACTGCCACATATAGCTGTTCGTTTCCCTGTGCATTGCATTCGTCTTCTGTTCTTACCTACGTATGTTCACGCTTTTCTCTGTGTATTGCGCGTAAACTTTCTCAAGTATCAGTGTTCGTTCCCAGAACGGCCAGCGGCTGTTTTCCTTGAGGCGGCTGTATAAAATAGTCTCAGTGCTGGCTGTGCCGTTCGTATTGCAATATACTATAGTCTCAGGAGCATCTCGGCCGTACGTAATGCTGATTTCTGAACTACATACTATCTCATGTGAGCGGAAGTGCTCACATGAGATAGTCGAAACATATGCCGTTGTCACAGCGAGTCATTGAGGAACAGTGAACGGCCACCGAAGCCGCTGCTGCTCCCGTCACTTGAAGTGACAGACAATCTAAACAAAGCTGCCGCAGAATCGAAGTGAATAAAATAGCAGCCTCACTGACGATTTGTCCCGCTTGCCGGTAGTTCATTTCAGCTCCCCCTACTGCTGCCGACAGTTCGACGCCGTGCAGACGCTCATCGCGTTGCGGCGTAGAACGGCTACTTCTGTGGAATTACGTGCCTACCAGTTCGACGTGTAGCTTTCATGTTTGCGTTTTGAGCTGGCCCGTTCCAGTATGTTACGGGCGCGCTGACTGATTGCTTTACTGCTACTGACTGCTGGCTCGTCTGTCCTCCTCCTTCAATGGTACTATGTGTTGACATTACTATATAACGCTTGCGGGATCGACAGCAATGCTCTCTATCTCATTTATTCGTTGCATTCGCTCGTTTGTTCATCCGCTGGAACATTAGTGTGCTTATAGCGGCATGCGCAGTAACTGTTTGGGTGAGTGAAGTGTATTGTCGAGAGATGCTAAAAATTGTCATATATAACGCCATGGAAGTTATGAAGGATGGCCTATGGCCCACAGCGAGCCTATTGGTGGATAGGCTCGCTGTGGGCCAGAGGGTTTAGCGATATACTGCGTCGTACTAGATTCAGTTTCAGAGAGCGAACTTTCTTGCTTCGAAAGACGCTAACTGCAGAAAGTGTCGTGCAGGCTTATAGTTGCTAGTCGGAGATCTGCAAGTTCCGTTTAAGTTGTCGCTCGTTCGAGTATCGAACGCTGCTTGTTTTCTGCAAGTTCATTAGAAGCTCTCTGATGTTTGCCAAGCTGCCGCTACTGATCGCTGATACGAATGGGCGTTGTATAGGTGACTTTGAGATGCGGCCGCCAACTTAACGTCAAAAATAATTCTGTGGTTGCACGGGCTATATAGAGAGAGCCTTGGCGATGACATCGGCACATGATTAATCGACTACTGTTGCTGTAGATACCGATATCCCATATGGTGCCCTCTTCACTTCGATAAACTTCATAAGCTTATTGCCATAAAGTGCAATATATATATTTCTGGGTGTGCATTGACATGCTTTGCCAGTTGGTGTTGGCCGACGCTCGTCTTTGCATTCAACAACTTACCTTTTTGTACTACATAAATGTCAATTATCTATTTGAGATACTGAATTATTCAAAAGGTAGAATGTTTTTAGGCGTTTCCTTTACAGCCCGTTGACACATGTCACGCTTCGTCACATCGTGCGAAACTATAAGCATGGCAAGGATTTCTATCGTTAAGTTTCCTTGTTGAGGTTATCATGTGGGTAAATCTAACAGAAGACAATGTCATAATCAAGTTCTACTTTAGCCTGTAATGCCATCTCAAACGCATTTTATTTAGAGCACTTGATTGTTCCTCATTTATATGATCTCACGCTCTATACAAAATGCACACGTCACTAGCGCCCTGTCTTTCTTCCATATTTACATTGCCTTGAGACATTTCCGGTGCATTCCAAACTACGCCCGACTGAAGATCGCGTGAAAGCCTTCAAAGTTCATGTCTGTATGGCCTCTTCTTTTAATTACGTTGAGTACCGATTACCTCCTTATACTGGCGCCTTCACAGTCGTTGTCCGATAGCCATTATCACCGGCTCAACTACCACTGCCATGCCCACGGCAGACGTCACGATCAGCATCACTACTAACAGAACCACCTTTCATCTCAGCCAAATGTCATGCACATGATATACGGTACATGCTACTTCGCGAACGAACTTCACGTGGAGGCGTATGCTTCTTCGAAACCAGCGGATAACGTCCCCAATATCGACTACTCAACGATAGAGCGGCCATTGGGTGACGTCTCCAGCGATGAGACAACAGCATCAATCACAGTTACGGTAGCAGAGGATCACGCTATTATTTTATGCTGTAACCAGTTCCCCTTCCCGTATTGTTCAAGTATTCTATCCACTGCGATCGGAACCAGCGAATTCAGTAGGCAACACGCACATGTCCAGGTTCGCCTGCTTCTCTGTCGCAGCTGTAGTGATCGCTACGTCTCTGCATCAACAAACAACGACGGGATTTGTGTGCTTCGCGGCTTGCAACTGAAGGGGCTATTGCTTCATTGTCATTTTATAGCGCAACGACATTTCTGCTATTGCCGTCGCGATCGTCTCTCGAGGGCAACTCTTAGCGGCCGCTTGTGCTATAGGACATTTTGCTGTCACTATTGTTCGAACAATTTGATGTTGTTGTGTCAATGGCCGGCCTGTGTGCATCGAGGGCGCTGTTGTTGCAGCAATTGTATGCAGCTGTCCAGAATCCGCAGGCCTTTGTATCATTCCTCATCTTGTCGCCTGTGCGTTGTCATCGATTGGTAATTAGTTGAAGAAGCCGGACCACGGCTAAAAAGAAAGGGTCCGCTAGTTTGGCTGGCTTAGTACTGCTACACTGTTTGTGTCGTTGATTATCACTTATTGCTGTATTTGCCATTGGAAATTGAGATTCCGCGCGACTCTCCAGAGTGTATCTGTGCAGCGTCGCAGATTAGATCCATACGTTCGCCAGAAGCAGGAAAAAAATACCGCAGAGATTAGTGGGCCCTAACAAAGCGTTGATCGTTGAGACACAGTCGGACAGATTGTGTCGTTAGAGGAAAGTGGCTCCAACGGTAAAAGAGGGTAAATTTTTACCGTAACATGAGAAAATAGTGATAACGTGGAAATGAGTGCAAGTGAGAAGTCGTGGATCTAAGTGCTCAATTTCTACTTCATGTAAGAAACGTTTCTCATAACAAGACGTTGTCTTTTGCGGCAACAGCAGTCGTGAAAAAAGAAATTCGATTTGTGTGTGTAACATTTTGCGATGTTCCGATCTGTTCCTGCCGTAGCGGCGCGTGATTCCCGCATAGCGAACATAGCGGAATTTTCAGAAGTCTGTTTGAGCAGACGTACTTTAGCGTATTGCTAATAGGATGCAGGTCTTTCTTGGCGAGAAAGAAGGAAAGGCATGGACTTCTATCCTGCCTCGCTTCTTCTGCTTCGCGGTTTTTCAAGCTTCGAAGCTACGTACCGGTTACGCGATCGACATGGCCATCATAATTCCAGATGATGGAACGCATTCCGTGGCGGCGGTGATTTCGTCTATCTCTAACTAAGGATAGTTGGTGGTCTGGCTGGATTTCGGCTTTACTTTTTGTGTGAGCATACCTGCTTAGTGTGACAGGCAAAAGTTAGCCATATGGCATATACGTGTTTATATATATTTCTTTTCGTGTGACGTGTTTGTGAAACGTCAGTGGAACACCTGAGTGGTTGGATCAGTCTAAAGGTGGTTTTTATTGTACGTTCTCTGAATGACGCTGTCTGCCCCTGCGTCGTCGCTGATCAAATTCGTTCAGTGTTGTCCTGATTTCTTGTTCGCTGTGAAAGTTCAGTCGCCTGATAAAAAAAACGTCACATCAAACTATGTCTGCTCGAATTGTATGCCACACATTAGCCAGATTTTTTCTGTTCGAATTAATCCAGTAAAATTCGGATGTCTATGGATGGTGAGTTAGTTGAATCTATGCGCGCATATTTGTCATCTGACGATGCAATTTTCTCCTATCATTAGACTTTCTTTGTACACTCCGCCGCCATCTTCTTCCTGGATTATATCCAAAGCAAGGCAAGCGTTCCAGGTTGACAGTTACCTTTAGATCGAAGGGAAATTTTTCAATCGATATGATTAGCTCAGACCATTTGAAAATTACTGAGCGGCTGTACAAATGAAAGCCTATGTGTGATTTTACAAGGAAGGAAGGCCAATGAATCTTTTTCGTTGGTACCGATATGGTTCAGCTGCAGTATTTCGTGAGATCTGAGATGCCGGAGGCGTGATTGAGTGGATAATTTATACCCGCAGCAAGGAAATGAAACTTTTAGTTTTTAATGCCTTGGTTTGAGGCGTTAATAGCTAAAATAGAGAAAGGGCGGTAAAGGACGCGCAATCTTGTTCAATCCATTTCAGTAAACCGACGCTCAGTGTAGTCCTGCTGTTAGGCTGTGTGGAATACCGAATTGTTGATCTAATATTTGAAAAGGAGAAACTGGAAGGTAACCAGCCTTCAGGCCACATTTAGTGCTGCAGTAAAATAGGAACACTGGCATGCGTTAGATGTTTTTCCGTGTATGTCTGCGTCGCAGTCCCAGGTGTTGTGCTTAAAATACTGAGATAGTGACAACAACTGTAGAGGCAACTCGGCTAGTAAGTGCGCTCGTGAATTGCTGATTTTGGAAGAGTTCCTCACCAAGAAACGGCAAGAGGTATATCATCACAACCAGAATGGTTCGTATTTGCATTAATATACGTTGCGTGAATATAAACGTAGTTTCTTTGATAGTGTTGGCCCTAGTGCCATGTTTCTTTTCGCTTTTCAGTATTAGAAAGCAATAGATTTTCTATCATTAACACGTACGAAACGAAAGGACGTATGCAAGGAGTCTATTTGTTTATTTTTTTTTCCTTAATTATCTATTTCGTGACCTGATTATTTTCTAAGCTACAGCCTTCATTCAGAAAGAGTCAACTAGCAGCTTAAAAAAGAATCGTAAGATATCTGCACTAAATCGTCGATGTACCGTCCCATTCATGCTTTCAAGGACACACGTGACTCAGTACCGTAGAAGAACGTAGAATTTTTCCCACATTTGTATTAAAAATTATCTACTTGACAATTATGTACTGTAAAACGCGTTTGTATTTTCAGGCATTTCTATTGCCCTTGAGAAAATCCACACTGATAAATATAATAATAATGATAAATCGACTGGAGTGTTCGGCTTCATTCTATCTGTATTGTCAGCCCATTTGTTTAAAGACGCAATTTTTTCATTCGACTTATAGCTAAAGCCTGTATAAATTCAGATCGTAATGAAAGACGCAGTGAAAATAAATATATATGAGACTTAGTGTGTGCCATCCCACAGATGAACGCATGAGCATGCTATCGAGCTCTTGGCAAGCAGGCATTACTGTTGCCTTGTAAAGAATATTAGCAATTTATAGATAAAGTCGAGCTAGATAATGTGCTAAGTTTCGCGAATGCACCTCTTTTTGCTCGTTGCTATTGCTTGGATTTAGCCGTATATTGAGTGTACCGTGTCCTAAATCAGGATCTGCATTTGACGATGATATATTCTAGGCCGCGCAGTTTCCTTCCAACGTTTTCACCATAATTTTCCTATAACTGTTACAACTCCTCTAACGCGTGAACGCTACACATGGTCGCAAAATGTGCTGAACTGCGATTTTTTCTTTCAAAAATTGGCCTATTATGTTTGTTGTAGGAGGCGCCTGATGTTCACCTTGTTGTATGCACGCTTGGCCCGATCTAGCAAAAGCAGCAGGACCGGAAATGGTGCGCAACTAAACGTGACAAAAGTAAATAATTAGCAATGAAAATAACCCAAACGTAAAAACAATACATAAATGTATCCATCGCAGTTTTCGTCTTTGGGCTTCATTGCGGAAATGATTCTCACCCTTCATTGCGATGATCAAATTCTAATGTTCTCTCACGCTCACACACTACCCTCTCTGTAAAAGCAAGGCACCATGGAATCAATTTGAAATTACGAGCTCACGACTCTGAGCCGATAGATCCTCCATGGCTATCCTCTTGATAGCCCTTGGTTCTGTCATTCTGGCCCTACAGCTCACGCTTTACCGGCAAAATACGAGACACCAATGAAGCATCTGGTAGAATTAAATACCCAAATGGCTGATTTCAATGGCTATCGAAAGAGGCATTCATCTAGGGTGTGAGAAAAAAGCTATATACCTCATAGATTTTATGTGCCCTTTTGATGACTGCTGAGCGATATCATAATTGTGTGTTATAATTACGGATCGATCTTGCTTTCGATTCTTTTCAAACAGAATCATAATTAATCTATCGAATGCGATAATCTCGTTAGCTTCCTCCATGATAACGGACAAGTGAAATGGCAGTGAGAGCTAAAATGATGTCAATAGATGACGTCTTAGTGACTATAGTAAATACATTGCGTTTGATTTGGCAGTCGACACCTATGCACACACAACTGGGCATACACTGATAAAAAGAGATGCCTGACACGTGTGATGTTCCGGAGTCGTCGAAGACCGTGTGCCTGCGTTTGCGGTTCTCCACTACGTATATTAAAATGGGCCGGCTTAGCTTTGTGATTGGCTGGCAGTAACGAACACTTAGCCATTCATTCCGCTCGTATTATATACCCGTAAACGAGTACTAAAATATTAATTTGCCCCATTACACTTCGGTCATGCTTATCTAGCGAGATGTCCTCATTTCGAGATATATCCTTTGGCAGCCTGTCGATTTAAAGTCTCGCTGCGCTGGCCAGATCTTTCGCAATTTTTTTAGGCGCGTGTCGATTAACATCCATTTTTCGACATAAGTGATGCTGTGTTGCTGTGTCGTGTCTATACCGCGAGGTCGGCATCGTTAAAGAGGTTCGTAGTGAATGAACTAGCAGGCTGACTTGAGGCTTAACCGCCCTCCTGTCGTTGAGTCAAATGGCGCTCACACAACGCGGAGCTAGCAACATTTGCTTGGGGCGCTTCTGCAGGTGCTAAAGACCTTCATCATCATATTTCAAACCATCCGGACTAATTCGGAAATTATCCTCGTTGGGGTGACGTATGTGCTCAACAAAACTCCAAACTCAGCTTCTAGCAGAAGTCGCTCAACGTTCGTGCACTTTTGCCTTAAAGTTCCGCCATGTCTATTGTACATGGGTCCTGAAATCGGAGCCGGCCCGGGTCGCTCCTTTTGAATGTCGACACGTCCGCCCTTTTGAACTGGATTAATGGCAAGCTGCATTCTTTCACGAGCCACTCGCAGTGCTCAGCCTATCGTTTGGTGTTCCTCTCATCAGGTAGCGCTGGGAGCAACTCTCATTCAGTTAGTCTGATCAGCACAGGTCAAAGAAATACGTATATGACATCAGAAACAACAAGGCCTCTTTTTCTAGTTGAGCCTGCAGCTGTACCCAAATATAGGAAATGTAAGTTGAAATGTATGTGGGTAAGAGCCGTAACTACACTCGATATGTCAGCCCATTGCACCTTGTTGAACAACAAAGATACTCTAATTCAATATTTGTTTTTAAGTTCATAGTAGTAAATAATGACATATCGTACTTTAATAAGTAGCTTGAGTAATCTGGTTAGTTATGCTTTCTGAATGTTCTGTATAACTGATTAAAGCACCACTTTTCTGATCACCTAAATGACCCTCTTTTCGTCATATTGTCGGTGTATAACGCATGCAGTGCTATAACGTCGCTGATACTATTGTATGTAGTATCTTCTGAGGAACGACTCTTGTAACACTTTACGATCGACCTAGGAATATCATATGCTTTGTGATTTCTAACATTTTTTTTCATAGATATCGGCCTTTACACAATAGGCTAGAGAACCGTAAATTGTTTTCGAGAAGAAGATTCCGGCCTAGCCTTTAGGGCCGGCCTTAGTTGTTAGATAATAGATCTTTGTTAGCCGCTTGTGTATGCAAGAAATGCCATAAAGACTCAGACCAATTCCATTGATTAATAACACGTAATGTCGTATACTTCTCCGACTGGCAGCTTTCCACAATCCAACGGGGCTCTTGCAACGGCAGAGTAGCGTGTCTATATTAGTCGTAGAATTTTGCTACGCTAGAATAAGCTAGAAAAAAGCTCCATTGACCCATTCAACCGATCGATCGATTTGTTGATCGGTCTGCTTAGCCAACATGGAATAAGTGCAATCGATCTGTGCTGACGGTCATTCTGAACCCACAAACTTCACAGTGGCCGCTGGTCTTGAACCGTGTCATTTAGATGGCTCAGTTAGTTGTACGTCGTTTTACTACGTAACCTTGTAGCTGTTGTCGTGATAACGCCAACAGTAGCTAAAGTGAAGCATCGTCGAACACAGTTGCTAAAGCCACCATCAGTGACCGCCACATATAGGGCAGCACTATCGAGCTGGCTGTTTTAGGAGAACGTCTGATTCATCGTTTCACCTGCTGGCTGTTCAGGCAGATGATCGGCGTCGTTCAGCTCCCGTTTCTGTATTTGTTGATGTTGTTTATCTTTGTTGACGACGACTCACTAACAAACTGGTTGACTACATTTACCTGCTACGGAGCGGTGTAGCTCTTCGCATTTGACAAAATCGGAGACAAACTACCCTATCAGTAACCTGGGTCTAGAAGTAGTATCTATATGTGACTGCTTGCTCGTTCGATCGTTGGTCCGCGAACCCAGATGTTCAGCTCACCATGGGGAAATCTCCTGAACGTTAACGAAGTGGCGCTACTTGCAAGCGACAACGATCTACAGCCAGCTAGGCTCCTATTTACTGCCACTGCTTCTGGGACGATGACGCAAACGCTTTCGGCTAAGTGGCTAAATGCAGCCAAGTACCCAGCCAATATCTTAGCCGTCGATGTCCTGCTTATTACGGCCTGTGGGACTCACGTCGCGTCGCTACCGGCACAAGTCTTTGGCGTGTTTTGTCTTCTGCCGGTCTACCGCTGCGCATGTGTGACGCGTGTTTTTATCTGGCCACTACTGCTGCTTCGTCATTTTTTATCCAGCCGCTCTTGCCATTGCTCCTATTGCTGTTTCATTGGCGGTCATCAGCTTTGGTGCAAGACAGCCACTCCTGACTGGACCCTGTTGTTAATGGGATGACAACGAATACCCCCCAATTGCCCTTGGATTTAAAGAAACGCTCGACATAATTGCCGGGTTATCGTTTTTGCTCTTTTGTTACACTGTACATTTCTCTACTATACGCTGACAATGTTCGCTGAGCGACCTGCTAAGTCTTGTCACTGGTCTACTTTTTATCAGCAGCGAGACTTTTTGCATTTGAAGTTGTCATCATATTCATATCAATCCATTGTTGTTAATAAATTCGTTTTGGAGATGGAAACAAATTTTGTGTATATAGTTAAGTATATGAAAAATGTGAATCGATGCACACACTAAAACGAAACTAATACGATTTTTTAGGTAAGGCAATTGATGAATCTCTAATTATATGTCAAAAGGTGCTGATCCATACGAAAAGACGCCATGTTGAATTTGAACGTGGCTTTGTAACAAAAGGTGTCCTGGGTAGTGATCTCCTAGCAGCGGCTACTGTTCTAGAAGAAATGGGTTACTGCTTTCTACAGAGTCGAGAGGATGCTAATCACAATGTTCGTCATTAAAATTTAGCTGGATAGAAGGCGTGCTCATGAATATCATTGGCCGCTTCATGAACTGACTGAAGCTTATACCACCACAGACATATTAATAAAAGCTTAAGTAGATTAGGCCAAGGGGAGCGATACGTGGGAGAAGTACTGAGAGACTAACTTAATACGCATTTACCCGGACTAAACACTACCGCAACTAACGATTTCACCTATACGATGAAGGTGGTTTATTGGTAGGTAATAGACTAGGAGCCAACTGAGGAAACATGGTTACGGTTCCTTATTTTAATGGGTTGTCGATAGACCTCTCAGATTTCCTATATGTTATAGGTCTTAGTTCCTATATAAATGGTTTGTTTGGTGGACAACCTTTGCTATGAGGACAGGACTGACAGGCCTAAGGCGGTCGAATAAGACGAATACCACCGACCTTTAGAAACCGGGCGGAGTTTTTTTCACAAAGAGCGGGAAATAGTTGTGACTTCTCAGGGGCATATATGTGAGCACATGGATCTTTGTAACAAGGAAAACTAGTACTTTTAAGAACCACCGTTAGCATTAATTCTACAAGTCTCTATTTGTGATGTATAGGCGCAGCAAGTGGGCGCATAGTAGCTCTAGAAAAAAACTAGTATCCTTTCCGATTGTTCGATACTGTGAACCGATCATTGTTTTCATATATTAACGAGCTTAGAAGCCATCGAGAATCTGGTAGCAACACTTTTAAAAAGTGTCGGTGTCTTTCTTTCTCCAAGCATTTCACGCTCGCGTTTAACTCCCAGTTTAAAACACTCATGTTAAAAAATGCAGAGTTTTCTATAGTGACAAAACCTCAAACTTCTGCAGACACTCCCGCTCGACCACGGACTGATATAATGACACTGAACAGTTTTGCTGATGGGCAATAAAGATGGTCAGCTATGGTACCAGCAGTGAATGCGTCAGCCTCTGGTCATATTGTCATCTAGCTTATATAACGTAACCTTCTACATTTAGCTGGCTCAACAACCAATGAAATGTTCAGAAAGCAATATTGGATTTTAGAACCTAGAACGATGCTGATACAATGACAACGATGATTTTGGCCCCAATGCCCTTCGTGCCTGACTGTCTGAGGTAAATTCTGAATTCTTTATCCGAAGCTGGTCGATTGAAGCACCTCGCGCTACGGTCACACGACTAAGCACAAATGAAATTACTGTGTCTATGAATAATACCAGCGTTATGTCAATTGCCACATTGGGAAATATTTACTTGACCTGATCCTACATAGAGAGCTGATCTTTTACTTCGGGTAGACATCAAGCAGTTCTATCCTCTAATCGCATGATGATTCCACCCAGGACTCCCAGAATTCGACCCAATCACGTTGTGACGAAATCCGCTAAAAAGGAAACGCAACTAGCAGCAACACCATTTGGTGATAT
Source organism: Varroa jacobsoni (assembly GCF_002532875.2). Taxonomy (NCBI): domain Eukaryota; kingdom Metazoa; phylum Arthropoda; class Arachnida; order Mesostigmata; family Varroidae; genus Varroa; species Varroa jacobsoni. Next base: position 51,696 of record NW_019214248.1, read on the forward strand.
CTGTTGTTTTCGACCGAAACACATTTTGCTGGCGTCATTAATTGATGTTCAACAACTTCGGCTGACAGACTTCAACTTCAGCGTGCTGTCTTTCATTCAGCCCCTATCATTCATTCAGGTTCAGTAGCCATAGTCGAAGAAAGGACGTGGAAGTTTATCCTTCAGATTAGGACAAGAAAAAAAAAGTTGAATCAAACGCGACTATCGAACGAAAAGGGTCCTACACTAAAGGAGGTTGTAACTTTCGATGCTTTGCCACTACTCTATCCAGCCCCGATGGTGGTAGTTATTGTAAGGACAGAGCCAGACAGCTGCGAGCACAATGCAGTTCGATGTCAAAGATCGTTCTATTTTGGACTACTTGAGCATGACTGTTACCAACAAAGAGGACAAGAACAAAGAGATATTCGATGTGAAACAGTTTCATATTTAACCTGACAAGCATTTGAATTTCGTCCTACAAAACACTCTATTTAGGACGGGCCGTGATCTGAATCAGTCCGACCAACTTGCGGCAACTAAGAAGGGTCGCTCAAATGCAGCCATCAAGCCGATCGAAGAAAAAAACCTTACTTATCTTAATCTCACATTATAGTTATTGGTAGCTCAAACTGGATGATTAAGGACATTTTAACGCATATATGGGGCTGCAGAAAGTTTCGCTTTCGGCGGTATATTTGCCTATCCAGTTGGTTGTTACAATTCACGCAGAATAGGTTAGAGGACTTTGACTAATTGGCATACCCAGACTTATATTTCAGAGGATTGATATTCATTGTATATTGATGATCAAGTGGCTTTTAAAGTTTAGTGACTTTTACTTATTAGGACGCTAATGCTTAGTAATTTATTAAATTCACTTACCATGCAATGACCACTTTGTCGGACCACAATCGTTGAAATACTAACCGGATAAAGTTGTCATAAAAACATAGTAGATTAACACACCCAGTGCAAACGATTCCAGTATTTCATTTCCCGTGGGTTATTGCGTACTACTTTCGTATTATGATTTACCATTACTTTAAATCCTTACCCTCTATTTTAGCAAATTCAACCATTCCTTGTGAATTTGAAATAAAAGATTAAATTTTCACTGTTACACGTATTTTTATGTACAGCATCGTGTTAAGATAAGTTCTAGGTGTACATGACAAACCCGGTAACGAGCTCTCAGACCTATCTGTTCTCTAACCCAGCCGCGAGTTTTTCGACGATATCCTTAAATTGCAAACTAGAATCTCGAATTGAGAGCTTTCTGCCAGCTGTAATTTTTTTTACCGTGTAATTTCTAACACAAGCACAGGCCATTTTTCTATGGTTTTCTTTTAAATATTCGGCAATATTACGCGCGTTTCACTTCATAGATATAATACTCCCTCCTAAAGAAGATCTTATATTCACCTAGCTGAACTTTTCACAGCCCGGTCGTCTAAAACTGTCTTCCCATGTCCTAGAGTAATTGTTTATATTAATCAAAGAATAAGCTTTATAATCAATCATTCGCTTGCAGGTCAATGTACGGGTTACGACGATGGACGCGGAGCTGGAGTTCGCGATCCAAGCGTCAACTACAGGAAAGCAACTCTTCGATCAGGTGAGTGATGCCCAGTTATTGTGAATTTTCAAAGATACATTTGAGACCTTGCGGCTGCAAACGCTCCTAATTTCAATTCATAGCGACGTCTTTGAATTTCGTAACTCTAATAGAATATTAATGGTTTTTATGGAATAAGCCGTTGGTTGCGAAATCATAAGATAACATAGTCATTCATTTAAAAAAATAGGAGTAACAGGTAATAACTCAACAGTAGAAAGTAACTGTTATAATAGTGGGATCTTCCCTTTTGCGCATTTTTGTTTATCACCTACTGTGCTTTTCGCTTGATCCTAAATAGGTAGTGAAAACTATTGGCCTTCGAGAAATTTGGTTCTTCGGTCTGCAATACACGGACACAAAGGGCTGCACTACTTGGCTCAAGCTCAACAAGAGGGTCCTTTCTCAAGATGTGAAAAAAGAAAATCCGCTCCTTTTCAAGTTCCGAGCAAAGTTTTTCCCTGAAGATGTCGCCGATGAAATTATTCAGGAGATCACACTTAAACTGTTTTATCTTCAGGTCAGTTATCATTTGACTTTCTTGTTTATTATGATTTTCCGTTTTTTTTTTTTATGCATGACTATGTCGTATCGATTAATTTGCTATAGAAAGTTGTTTCGAAAAATGGCATGCACCATAAAGTATAGTACGATCTGGCTTTAATAACGCACGTGTGTTCAAAATGTTGTAGTTTTTAGTTAGACGTACGTTCCAATTAAGGCGCGCATATGTTTTAAATGAAGATGTCAATCTTTTCGAAATATTTTTCATTGAATCAAACGACTTTAACCTTTGTAACGTCACCTGCCCGCTTGCTCTGATTGTTTAAAACAACGCAGGTTAAAAGTGCCATCCTTACTGACGAGATCTACTGCCCACCAGAGACATCAGTACTCTTAGCATCATACGCTGTGCAAGCTAAGTATGGCGACTATAATTCAGCGATGCACACGGAAGGATGTCTCGCCAATGACAAGCTTCTGCCCCAGAGAGTTATCGAACAGCACAAACTAACAAGGTAAACATACAACAAAAATACGATGTGAAGGGGAAAAAACAGTTCTCAATCAATTTTTCAATACTATAAAAAAACGAACAGTAACTGATTGTTTTCGTAGAAAATCTATGTGTCATAGTGATGGAAGTAGCCGTTGACATTGGAAAAGGCTCAATGAGTCATGCTTACCTTGGCTGATTCAAAATTTTAGGGACATGTGGGATGAACGTATCACGAACTGGTGGATGGAGCATAAAGAGATGGCAAGAGATGATGCTATGATGGAGTACCTTAAAATTGCCCAAGACCTTGAAATGTACGGAGTGAACTATTTCGAAATTAAGAATAAAAAGGGTACAGACCTCTGGCTTGGCGTTGATGCTCTAGGTCTGAACATCTACGAAAAGGTACGGATATTGAAATGAAAAGACAAAAATTAGACTGACTAAAGGTCTTTTTGCTATACAGTTGCTTCGAAAAGTTCCAAACTGGAGTCTTCATTTAAGATTATACGTTACTGATGTTTCTTGCCCACATGTTCTTCCTATATTACTGGTTGTATATTACTGGCGGAGAAAACTGGAACTATTATATTCTGCACGTAGTTTTCTAAAAAAAAAATTTGAAGGGTGTTTCTAATGATCTTCCTTTTGCATGTGTAGGACGATAAGCTAACTCCTAAGATCGGTTTTCCCTGGTCGGAGATCCGTAACATTTCATTTAACGACAAGAAGTTCGTGATTAAGCCGATTGATAAGAAAGCACCTGACTTTGTATTCTTCGCACCACGGCTCAGGATCAACAAGGTTAGTGACTGGGCATTATTTTGAGCTAAAACGGTCTTTAATTAAAATTATTTTCAACAAACATAACTTGATCACATACATTCAGTTCAAAAAGTAATTTTTTCCGAAATGCTAGTTACTGAGAGCTTTGTCAATCACTAGTCATCAATCAATAATAAGGAAAGCAATTGTATCAAGTAAATATAAACGAACGAGTCAGTGATTCATCCAGTTCTAATACAGCCTTGTTATTTAACAGAAGACCGTATATGCCTGAGATGTTTAGCTCAGTTTTAAGATTAACCTCTAGTCAAGAACTAACCTCTTGAATTAGAATGCTCTTGCTCAATAATGTATTTTATAGTTGGACATTTGGCAATAAAATGTTCTATAGAACCTTAATCGGTAACAACTTAGACGATTAATGTGTTTACTTTTGCAGCGAATTTTGGCTCTTTGTATGGGCAACCATGAGCTCTATATGAGGCGCAGAAAGCCTGATACTATCGAAGTTCAACAGATGAAACAGCAAGCGGCCGAAGAGAAGACCTCTCGTAAACAGGTTTGTTTAATAAAAAGCTCCGTTAGCCACCCTTTTAGTACTGGCACGAAATTGGTAACGAACTAGTTTAGTTATAAGATTCTTATGTTACTAGTTGGAGTCTCCAGACCTAATGTTAACGACAATTTCCCTATTTTACTTACAGATACACTCTAAAAAACACATACTTGAAAATAACAGAAGTTCATATGTTGCTGAAAATGGTCACAGTTCGTAAACCTTTGCGTAATGGCTCATGGGAAATCATTGCAACAATCTTAAAACTTCTCCATTTCACCGCACTTCATATTGGCGGGTCTGTGCAGCAGTTAAAGCCAGTCGTAATGTAAATTAGTCCAATTGCGTTATGGGGAAAACTGATTTTCAGGAGCGTGAAAAGTTGAAAAAGGAGAGCGAACTTCGCGCCGAAGCGGAGCGAAAACAACAGGAGTACGCCGAGCGAATAAAGAAAATGCAGGCTGAAATGGAAAGGTAAGTGCAATTGGATTTTATGAATTTATTTGGTCGAGACATAGTTTTTATCGTTATGGATAGGGAAACTTATTATTCATTTTGGTTTTCGTTGGTTCCGAAATTGAAGCTCTCCGAAGTTTCGGTCGGACTATTTAGCAACGCCTAATGTTGTAAACCGTTAGATGATTTTTTCAATCGAGTAATTTACAATTAAATAAATTCACATGTATCTTTGATTTCGTATCAAACGACCCGCCATTTCATTTCGTAAATTAGAATTGTTTAAAGCAACTGCTGCCATCGTCGGGCGCTTTGTTTGCAGGCATCAAAAAGAATTGATGGAGGCTCAGGACACGATCCGGCGTCTAGAGGAGCAGCTCCGCCAGGTTCAGGCCGCCAAGCAGGAATACGAAGTAAAACAGCTCGAGCTGCAAAAGATGATGGAACGCCTCCAGGATGAAAAGCACATGGAAGCCGATGCCAAGGCCAGACTCGAGCAGGAAATCAAGAGCAAGGCCGAAGAGGTTGAGAGCATTAAGCGTGTCGTTGAAGAAAAAGATGCTCAGACCAAGAAGCTCCAGGTGGAAGTCGAAGAAGCTCGACGCAAACAACAGGAGGTTTGTTTAGCAATTATTATGCATTTATTGTAAATTAACAACAGGTTTGTAACTAGTATCTGGCTGTGCTATGCGAACGCCGTGAGACCCCGTGTAGTAGTTCTAATAAAGTAATAATGTAGCATAAAAAAATTTCAGGTTTTAGTAGAGGCCGATGCATAGGTTGTACGGTAAACCCGCATGAGCTCGTTAATGCCCATACCTAATGCGCTAATAAGCACCTTTTGCGTATATTTTTATTCTAGATCTCGCTTGTACGTACGCGACGAGATCTCTAATTAGTCCAAATTCAACTTTAGGGATCGGCTCATCCTTCGATGTTTTCGACTGTTCTATATAAATGCAGGATTATTGAAATTGTTTGTTAATTAGCTTGCATATATAGGCGACTGTACTAAAGATTAAGTATTCGTTTGTGTTGACTTGCATTTTTATACCGTTAGATACGTATCTAACGGTATAAAAATATATATAGGTACGTAAAATAATAAGTGTCAATGAACCTGTGTTTATGGTTTATTTATACGCTAGGGAGTTACCAGAGAGAATCTTTCAAGGTTTTACTCAATCTCTTCTTGGAAGCATCGCTTGCCCCACAGCAAATTCGGATATCAAAAGCACCGTTTAGACGAATGTGGTGATATGTTCTAAATTTTTTTATTTATCTGTACATGTATCTCTCGACCTCCTTAAAACGTTAAATGTGTTGTCGTCAATAAAGAATGAAAACATTGCGGCATCGTTCGCTAGACAAACAGACGCTCTACATCTTCTGCAGATTTTATTTTGCATTTTTGTTTGCAAAATTAAATGATATAAATTTAATGTCCTAATGCTCATATTTGTATATTGCTAAATTACAAAATGGGAAATTTTCGAAATTTTCAATTTTCATTATCTCTGCTGGCTAACCAGCGTACACAGAAGTCAGCTGGCAGCATTAACCATCCATAGCATACAGCATAGAATAATACCAAGGATTTTTATCTTTTCGGCGGCGCGTTACAGGTGGCCGCAGCTCTGATAGCCGCGTCGTCGACGCCCGATCACCACCACGTTGCCGAACACGAACATGATGAGCAGGACGACGAGACTACAGACATCCAGACGGGCGACCTTAACTACAGTGGTAGCAATGAACATATCCCACGACCGGAAGAAGAGCGTAATACCGAGATTAGCAAGAAGAAAACACTCAACGATCAGCTAACTACACTTAGCGCGGAACTGAATGAACTGCGTGAGGATAGTAAACTCACTCAGGAGGACCTACTGCATCAAGACAATCGCAAGAAGGGGCGTGATAAGTACAAAACCCTACGCGAGATCCGCAAAGGCAACACGAAGCGCCGTGTTGATCAGTTCGAAAACATGTAAGAGAGAGAAAACGATCCAAAAAGAAAATCTAACACTACGGGACAATTTCGATGGAAACAAGAAAAAAAAAACAGTCTTTTTGTAATAACAATTAACTGGGGAAATGAAAAACAAACAACCGGCGTAGATACATAACGTCATACGACTGTGACCGCAGTAATACCGCTTCTTATAAACGACGACAGAGTAAGCAATAGTGAAGACAGCAGCAGTATTCGTATTGAAGCATGTGTTCGAAAATTTCGAGCTGTGCAAAACGATAAAAGAATTAAAAGAAAAAACTGAAAAAATTACCGAGTCAACGCAGACGATCGCTCAGTGCGTAACTATTGTATACTCACATGCCGTTTGTAATTGGCCATTGTTTCCAGTTCCCCTGCCGTGTCCAAATTAATTTGAAGTTTTCGGCAGCTCGATTGACCTTGCTGTTATCCAGTCTACATACAATAGCACGATTCTATCATGAAGGACCACAAGCTTATGATCAAGAGCAAATGTTCTTGCGTGTTACAAAAAAAAACAGTTTTTACTTATGAATTGTTCTTTTTGCATGGAGATATAACCCTGCCGAGCCATAAGTTCCATCAGCACGTGCTTGTTTGCTAGCTATTTGGAAAAGAAGCATCTGCACTTATATGAAGTACAGAAGGGGGAGAGAGAGAAAGAGCGAGAGAGAGCGAGAGAGAGAAATTGAGGTAATCAATTACATCCTACGAATGTTAATGGCGATATACTACTGTTAATGATAAGAAGAAGATAGGGAGGTACGAAAAATGAAATACACGTACAACAGCGTACACGCATTGGAAAAAATCGATTAAGCTGTATCTGTTTTTTTCTCCAAAAATAGGATACTGTAAAATACGAGTCACGAGCAGCGTGAAGCGGTGTAATCCTATATACGAACTCCATACAAATGCAAGAGTTATGTACTCTATAACTACTATTGTTATCGTTACCATTAATATAATTCGATTAAATATAAAAGGTTAAATAAAAATTAACAGACGAATTACTTAGCAGCACATTAAAAACGTTATAGGTAGCAGGCAATGCTATGACGATGCGAGAAAAAAGTTTTTCTTGAGTAATTTTTTAACAATGCATATAAACCAACATAAGTTATTATTATCACTGCGATACAGTGGGTTGGCCCATCCAGTTACGTTGCGTTGTCACTTCGCTTGTCCATAGTAGTCATTGCGTGAGACGTTCAAATAAAGGTACACTACCTTCGATTTCATAAATACGATAATAATTAGCTCCTACTGATGATTTACTGTTTTTCCATTAATACGATGGTGCATACATGGTACGCCAAAAAGAATGCTAACGGGTAATTGTTTTTCCCTCCTATTCGTTTGTACTAGCCTTCTAATTTGGAGGACTCTATTCCTAAAAACACATTAGGTGGTTCAATGAATTTTTTCGTTTTCGTTAAGTATAAGCAAATAAAAAAAATGTCGACTGTCTGTAATAACGAATGAATACTACAGGAATGCGTGATCAACGGTGATTAATTAAGGTAGTTGTTCAGTATCTGTCGTTTGTAGGTCCTATGCTAAGGACTTAACGTAGGGCTAACAACATGAAGTAAATATGGCAGAACAAGACCCTACTCAAGACTAAATGTAGGTCCAATGCGCAGAACTGTGCATAAAAAAGCTACAATTTTCGCGGGCTCCGCCGTACTTCTGTAGATTTATTCGGTTCTTATTTTGTCCTGACGTTTTTTTAACATTACCATACAGTTTAACCGTTCTAACCACTGTATGTGTTTCGAGAGAAATAAAATTGGCGAAAGTGATATTTTCGATCAACTGATGTAAACGGCTGCGACCAAGTAAATAGCGACAAAATTTTAAAAAAAAAAAAGAGAAAAATCAGAATACCAGCGCCTCATGGTGAGTGTCTACGACCGGCGTATTAACGATGGCGATTATCTGATTTCTGTAATATTGTTTTATTATTACAATTTTACTATGACGGGTACCAGCACTAGATAATAGGAAAGCGCGAGAGAGAAGCTGTTGATGTAAAGTAGGTCACAGTGGACAAATACGATTCCATACGGTCGTAATAATTAGTTTATGCTGATGAAGATTTGAAATCCAGATCCGGATGTTTACATGAAAAAGTCGAGAAATATTACTTTTGACTGAGCTGCAGACCATTGCAATGCGATTAGACATATCTCGAGATAAAGGGCAATACCCATACAGTTAAATAACGAAAAAAAAACAAACGGCAGAAAAACAGATATGAAGAAAAAACAAAAGGGCAAAATAAACGAGAGAAGACACAAGCGAGCGAGCGAGCGAGCGAGCGAACGGAACTAGAGCTAGCAAGCAGCGCAAAAAGGCAAATACATATGTTTTTATCTTAAAGTGATTGGTGACAGAACCATTAAAATCTGTGTTTTTATTGGTCTCTAGCAGTAGACGAAAATAGTAATTACCAATAATAACAATACAAACAATAATAATAATCATATTTTTTAGATTAATGATGAGTACCATACAATCATTAAAGATAACTTATTTATCACACGAATCATGTAGCATGCACCTAAATGGCAACTAAGATTGATGGTTGAAATACACAAGCTCAGAAACGTTAATATGTTAAAATCAAGTACGTACCAAGCTCGAGTAAAATCATCAAATCGTCTTGATACGACTTCTGTTATTAGTTGATTTTCTTCACCTGCTCTTCTAGAAGGTCAGGTATAATGTAGGTTCTATTCAAATGAAGTGCAATCAATCTCAAATAGGGCTATAGTCGAAGTTTTTTAATGGTGTTTCTTGATGAACAAATGATCATAGGCGAATGTATTATAGCCGAACGTAAACTAGTCAAACACACTTCTATGTCTTGTAGAAAAACTTTAATGTACCGAAAATTATGTCTGCACTTCTGATCTCGTTCATATATCATTCGCCCATTTTACGATTGATAGTACCGTTGAGTTAGTAATATTGAATAGGCTGAACGTTTATTTTACATCTCGTATGCGTAATTCATCTGGTTCAGGTAATGTCAAGAGTGTAGACTGTTTGGTGATATAACGTCTTGATACCATTATATATTTTTGAAAAGCTACATGTGTCTACTATAAATAGGGCTCGATACAAAGAACGTTAATGTAACTACTTACCGATTACAGATTTAATCGGCTTAATGCTTTCATAAATCGGGATGCTAAATATGTCATATATGAAGTGCGCTTGATGTAAAGTAGTTCCCGATTATGTGTTAAAATTGTCGTTGGACATAATCATTTCGGCCCTTTGTATAATGCAGTATGTACATTGGGTCAATAGATAGACTAGATTTTGCTGTAAATGAACGAATTTTAGTGATTATACTCAGTCTTCTGCCGCTCGCAATCTAAAGAACACAATAAAATCCCGGCATAGCTGCATGTTTGATTATTATGGGCTCTGTTAATAATTTGGGTAAGATCTAAATGTTTTTCGTGTAATCTATGAAGACTAGACTTATAACTAAGGCAAGTTTAAGATATATGAAGATTTTTTTTTATTAAGGATGATGAATAAAATTTGTACATGATATTTTTGAGTTATGTTCTTAAATAGCTCTGTTTAACTTACTTCAATAATTACTCATTATTCCTAGTGACAGTGTGTGCCGCTCCATACCATTAACTAAATTTTCGTGATTGATTTTCGCAAATTATAATACATTCACATCATAATTCATCGAAGACATTTTCACAAACTTCAGATCACGAGTCGTGTAATCGTATTCAGCAAAACGTTTGTATTTACCCTATTAAGGCTTAAAAAGCCTTTCATACTCAATGCTTATCTCTTGATCATTGACAGCTACCATAGCATTGGAATAAGCTTAAAAAATGATTCAGGACGATCTACACAATGCAAACGGTTTTGATATACATTCAACACAGAAGCTTCCTTTCACCAGGGTATAATGGACGAAGCTGGAACTAGGTCATTCGACAGTGAATGTGAATGCGGGAGTGGAACCATTACGGGCGGTTCTCTAGAACGTATCCCAGGAACTAACATAGTCGATTGAGGCATTAGGTGTGGTGGCATTCCGGGAGCGCCTAAGCCCAGAATTGCGGGATTGCTCTGGAACAACGACAGATTCATATATATAAGAACCTCAATCGAATGTCGCTACCAGGTCTGAGAAGTAATTTGTGTTCTAGTTCCATGTTATAGAGAGCTTGAAAAAATACTATATACTAAGGTAATTGTTAGAACTTAAACAGACCTGTCCAACTAGTTGTTGAATCCCATGCTCTCCATGTAAGTTTCTGTCTTCTGGTCCAGCTGCAGACGCGTCACCGGGTGAGATTTCTTCCTCGCTAACAGGAGTGACTGCGGAACCTTGACTCGATTCTTGAGCTCGTGCATCGTCAGGGATCGTTCCAATAATTCCGTGTTCCGATTTGATCTGAACCCCCCCGTAACCAGCCAAATGCACCATTTGCATGGTTCTTAGCATGGACATGGGATCTGTACCTGATTCCGTTGTAGGCAGTCTTTGTTCCATTGTTTCTAACGCACAACGTAGCACCTCACCTTGCTGACTCAGGTCTGTTGATGCCGCTCTTATTTCACGTGTGTTTTCATTCTGAAAAGAACGAATATTTTTGTCCATTTGGGTTGTCAAGGTATGTTCGCTTTGAGCGCCTGCGTGGGTCCCCGTAGCTTGTTGCCTGTACTCAAGAAGAAAGCGCGATTATATTATTATAGGAGCTAGTCACATTGGGCCTCGTTTGTGGAAACTAATTAAACTCAAATACAAATCTCTTCTTATTAAAAGCAAAAACGGTAATAAAAAATGACACGTTCACCGAGGTTTGCGACCTACTTGCGATTTATGACTGCGTTTTCAAAGCTTTATTAATTTATTAAACGTCAGAGTTTGGATTTAGAGGGATACAATCTATCATACCATTACTGTTAACCATTATAAACAATGCGATAATCTAGGGTTTTTTTACCCGAAATACTGCACCTTGTTGAATTAAAATAAAAACATACTCGGTTGATTTAAGTGCTACGAAAGCAGCTGCTTCATTATGAATACGCATATGTGTTTTGAGTAGATTCGACGTGGTGAAGCCCTTCTGACAGACGGAGCACACGTGGGGGCGACGACCAGTGTGTATAAGCACGTGCGTGTTCAAAGCAGATTTTTGGATAAAACCACGGCCACAAAATTCGCATAGGTGTGGAGCCTAAAAAACCAAAGAGAAGAATTCATAACCACAATGTGTTCCAAAAAGTCTATATTTATGCTCATGTTCTGTCACGTAGATGCTACTTATAGGTGTTATAGACGGTATAAATATGAAGACAGGCACCAAGTCAAGAAATGCCCTAATTTTTTATTTAGAAAGGACTACTGTTCCACCTTTCTAAATAAAACGTTACCTTTGGACCAAAAAAAATACCTGCAGGAAATCGCAACAGTTATCAAATCATTACATCGATCGTTCAAGCATTGTATACTACTTCATAAACACCAAAACGGAATTTCACTATTATTTATGATTTATGTCCTTACTACCAATCCTCTTATAATTTACAATATAGACTTGCTCGAAACTATTTTGAGAAATTTTGGGAATAGGAGTTAAATGGGAATTTCAATTATGTGTTATCCAATTTTACGGCTCTACTACGTAACACTCACAAGAAAACATTTCCTATACCTTACAGCTTACAACAACCAATCAAATCCGTAAAGTAATCCTGTATGACTGCCGCCTTACCTCTCTTGTGTGCGTCCGTATGTGATCTGTAAGAGTGGAGCTTTTAGCAAATCCTCGTCCACAGTGTTCACAGATGTATGGTAGCTCACCAGTATGTAACCGTTCATGATTTTGTAGATGCTGCCGCTCACGAAAACGAAGTGGGCAGTAACTGCATGGATGGGGTTTTTCTCCAGTGTGGGTCATTTCGTGCCGCTTCACACACTGCCGGGTGTTGGTCCTAGAAAAAAGCATTTGGTGAATATTTCACATTCATTAAACATTGGATTCCATCAGTAAAAGAGAAGCTTAGACATATCATACCATTAAACGTATCGTAAAAAACTCATACATACATGTAATCACAGTACTGGCACTTGAAACGCTTTCCGCCAGGTACCATCGGCGCGGATAGAGGACGGCCCCGCTTTTTCGGTGGAATGTTTGGGTCTGGTGGAGGTCTATAATGAGAAATAATTCCATCACAGAACCCCAGTGGCATTACCAAAATTGCTTTTTGACTTCTTAACTTAAAAACCTAGCCAATGATGGATGCTTACTTTGTTTTCCGTCGTTTTTTAACTGCCACAGGAGCTATAGTCGATCCTTCGTTAGTGTCTGAGTCCAGTTCGGCCCGGTCATTTTTCGCGGGAGTAGGCTCTTGTTTCACCCTTCGTGGTCTTCCACGACTGCTTTTGATGGTTTGGCTTTCGGAACACTCCTCTTCGTCGACTCCATTTCTCGTCGTCGACGCGAGGTCCTTGAGGGACACCTATAATCGAGCACAGAAATATGTACCGTTAAATTTACTTTAACGCAATCAGTTACAATGAGTGTTTCTTTAGCTCTCCATTGTGATTAGCGAAATATCCCTTTCAAATACTTTCGGCACTAATTAATTCGAAACTGGTTTACGTGTATCGTTCATGTGTCATATAATTCTGCTTTTTTTTTCGCAAGTATATTCGTATTGGCATTTACCTTAATAACTATGCGCTCAACAGCTGGATTCTTACGAGGTCTTCCACGTTTCCTTCGTGGCGGTTCGCCAGAGTCCTGCGATTCTGCCGAGAGGATTTTGCCGTTTTGTTGCTCAGGCGAAACGTCAATGTGTACCACGCCATTGACTCCTCCTTCCTAAGAACATTGTTATCGATTTGGAAGAGTTATCTGGGGGAACTTAGAAAAATTATGAGGCAACGAAGGAATTTCTTTGCAGGTACGTATTCACTCCAACAGATACAAAACATTAATAGAAGAAATTTTGCTAGACTCACATGGTCCCCTTCTTTTTCGACGGAATCTTCCTCATCAGGTTCATCATTTGCCAAATTCCGTACACGATCCTGTAGCTTTTCAAAATCTAGCATGGGCCGTTAAAAACCAAACACAACATGTCTTTGAGATCACACGGTGCCAATTGATGCAGCGTGCGATAAGCGTTAAGCACTTATTTAAATCTATTGTGCTCAGAAAGTTGAATCAGGTATCAGCAGCTCTAGATATAGTACACAATCATGCATAGAAATAAACTGCGAAGTTAGGAGAAACAAATAGGCTAGATGGTCAAGTCTGCACAGGCATCACGACTCGACAACAAAATAGGTGAAGCGAACCAGCTTTAACGTGACGGCGGACTTGTAGAATAACTATGGTTATTATTGCGAATCTAAGCTGAGCAGCTCTTCTTATAACTCACTCACGGATACCATTCTGAATATCTAGAGCCACACAAATATGTGGGATTTTTTTGCTAGAAGTTTGCATTAAAGCTTGTAGATTTTAGCTTTGCTCTTCATTACTTTAACGATGACGTACTGAGATGATTAAGCATACTCTATTCCTTTATCCGCAACGTTGTACGCTTTAAACAAGATTGAGGTTGTTTATCTTTGCTTGGTTCTAACCACGATAGTGTTCGCTCACCTTCTATAAGAGCTGGCGAGTTTGATAGAAGCTCCTCCCACAGTTGGGCGATATCGAACGCTTTTCTCATTGTTAATTCCCCTCGCTCAGCCAACAGCCGACGACGAATTTCTCCCGAACGAATTCCGGCAATCAGTTGATCTCGGAGACGTTCACGAATCTGTCGTGTTATAGAGTCGTTACCTCATGCTTTCTATAGGTAGTTAAACCCTATATAAAATGGATATAAATGGATAATTGAAAAGAAATTTAAACAGAAAAACAAACCTTCGGAAATCCACAGGCTCGGCCAAGCTGTTTGAGATCTCGTATATAGTCAGAAATCGATTCATTTGGCTGCTGGACCCGGCGGAAAAAGATCAGCCTATATTAAGCGACAGGAAAAGAACTAATGTTAGTAATAAACTCCGAAATTTCTACGCTAACCTAAATGCGCTTATAAAAATATAACGTTATAACCAGAAGGACCAGCTGAATCAGCTCACCGGGTTTGCAGAATGTGGTTTCTAAGATGATTCAAGAAACCACAAAAACAGTATGACATCTAGCATTGTAACAGTTTCGGCTATCGGATTGGCTAACAATCGGGCAACTTATCTTTTATAGACACCTAAAACATGAGGTGTTTATTAGAATATATTTTACTGTTAATTTAAGTATATGGATAACATGTATGTTATAGTTTAGCTGTTGACAAAAAAAAAGAGCTGTGCTTTGAAGAACGGTACCTTTTGATGGCGGCTCCATCTTCATAATGAAGCGCTACTCTTAGTGCTTCAATTGCGTCTTCTGCCGTTAGCTCGCACGACTTCGCTTCATCCGGCCGATTTTCGTTTTCGGCTTGAGACCTCTTGGACGCCAAAGCTTCGTTAAGAATGCTGCAAACTGTACTGCCGCCCCGACGTCTCAAAATTGAAATCTAAAGAGGATGAAAAAACTTAAGTAGGCCTAAAGCAACAATCTATTGTTTTCATAAAGCCGCTGTATATCATCGTCATATATGCAATTATTTTGCAGTTGATTTTTAAAAAGCCTTCAAGTACAAATGAGGACTGTGCCTCTGATACCCACCAGCTCTAAATTGTTTGGGATTATGCATACCTGTTAAATTATTAATTTCATAATCGTGTCGATGGTAGAAATTCTCTTTTTGAGCTTACGATGTATATGATCCAAAAGAGCTACCGAACGGTAGCTTGTCATCATATTTAAGAAACAAGTTTTAAGGATTAATTAAACTATACCAACCTTCTGTTTGTTATCAACGATGTTGTTTGCCTTGAAGAAGCAATCTAGAATAATCTCGTAGCTTGGCCAATCTAACTTCGCAGGATCAAATGCCATCAGCTTCGCGCTACAATAGAAATAGATTTTAGAAAGAGTTTATTCAGAAGAGGGACACCTAAATGATGCACGTGTATGAAAAACTTTTATCATCAAGAGACGCTGTGCAACTGAAGTCATATGATAATCCAGGTTTTCAGACCCAGCTAGGCTTTATGATTTTTTAAATTCACGAATTTTAGGATTCTCTATGTTTTCAAAGTAAAAAAAAACATACTGGGAAAGACAATGTTGCTGTTATTTCACTGTTTTGACTAGGAATTATTTAAAGTTGAAAGAAAAAGGTGTAGGAATAAGCGTGTACCGATTTTGGCCATGTACGAAAGATTACAACAGATATATTTTTCGGACCAAAAGGCGGTGATTAAATTGTATATGCAAAAAACGTAAGGTTCTATTTGGGAAGTATAATAATAGGCTCACAGCTAAACTCAAGGTAGAAAGGAGGTACGCATACAGTCTTATTCTCTCACATATATCGAGTATTGATACTCGTTCTTGCCGAAATTATAATAAATCTCAAAGGTACTCGTAATGTGACCCATTTCAAAGGGTTTTAGGTGTTGTTTTATTATAGGATTCGTTGTAAATACTTCACTTACTAACATTTCATTCTTGTCTGGAGAACCGAAAGCGGGTCGGCCACTTTTCGGGGCATTAATCACGGATCCAGTGATCTCGAATTTGTCCCGAATCTTGTAAATGGATCGTCGTGAAGGTGGAGAGGTTCCAAACTCCTTAGCCCACTTTTCCCGAACCTTTTCGGCGTTCTCGGTCTTCTGGTATTGCTCAATAATCTATTGTTGCTGTTCGATACTTAGATTGCCCGCCATGATTATGTAGTTGTTTTGGTGATTTTATGAGAAAGAAGCACTTACCACAAGTGCTCGAAGATGTTGAAGTCAAATCGATGATGCTCACAATGGCGCCACACATAAAGGTGCTCTACTCATCATACATAAGATACGCTGTAAATCGTTTACGGAAGCTGATCTTTCCTCTAATTTTTCATACATGTATAATAACATTCAGAAATAAAAACTATGTATAAGATTAAAATAATAAAAAATAGAAAAACTTCAACAGAAATATATGAGCCGTGGTTTAGCAGTAACGGCACCTACGTGACTTTGGCGAGTCCGTATGTAGCTACAAACAAGCATACTTGAACGCTGCGACGTACCTTACTTTATTACAAGTAAAACATCTGTTTGGATACAAATAGCAGAAAATGATTTGGTATTACCTCAGACACCATTTCTTACACAGAGAAAAACAAACCATTCATCGGTATGGCATATTTCAAAAACAAATTGATAATTAGGCTCAAGTGTAACTAAATTTTGCCAATGTTATTGACGTAAATGTGCTAATGTACATATAACCCTTTTAGCATGCCATAAAGGGAATAGTTTATGACAAATATTAGAATCTATCGGAATCATAATTATTTCGTAAATAAGTAACGAATTGTAAATATTTAACCATAAATATCAACACTGTATGCGTACATCCTCGCCCACCCATCTTTTAACTGTAACTGTACTCCCTTTCCTAACTGATATTCGTGACGAATTAACTTACCTAATTTCAGCAACTGAATTTTCAAGGTTATCAATTGTGTTATCAATAGTTTTCTCGTTACGGCGTGCTCCACAGTCTTTCATCGATGACGAAGATAACGGCGGTAACAGATTCTTTTGGGCCCCAGAACTTTCTGGTTCAACGTTGTTTACTGATACTTCATTTGTTACATCTTCGCTCCCAGAATTAATTTCTTTTTCTGCTCGTTGCTCTAGAATTAAAAGAAAATTAGCTCTTCAGGAGTTATTTTGATCATTAGCGCGGTATATTTATTGTTCCCGGTAGTAAACACAACACGTCAGTTACAATTCATTGTTCATATTTGTTGCTAAAGTAGACTTTTGTGTCAGTTTCAGAGCGTTGATACAATCTATGGAACGTGTTTGTAACTTATTTAAGCTCTTTTTGTTAACTCATTAATTAATTTTCTAAATTTAGTTTTGACTGTAATGTCGCAACTGCATCTTAGCACCTGTGCTTTCAATATGTCATTAGGATATAATCAAAAATTACTCCATTATGTATTATTTTTATTATTATTTATATCAATTTATTTTATAGGAACTTTTCCGAGTGCTAATTACCGTCCTCCATTCTTGTTTCCACTGCGGTTCGTTTCCAGTCTAGTGTACAGGAAGCTAGTCGACTAGCACACACGTTTGAGTTTTAACAATGAAAAATTTCCATGGCAAGACTCAGTGTTCTGTCACACATATACGCTACTAACAAATTCGTAGCCACAGCTGCCTTCCGTCTTTCAGAACATTCGTCGATTTATAGCCATAGGAAAGTCCCCGGGATACATAAAGCGAATGCATTGCTGTCTGGGATTTCTATAAAACTGTTTAACTAAATTGCGATTGCGCACACGGGTGCCGCCGACAGATGAGAGAACTTTTTAGAACTTGAATGCTTTGATGTGGTGGATTTTACTGGGTCTTTAAAAGAAAATTGAGTTTCAAGAAACTTCCTGTAATTTTTAGTTCTTGACATTGAACGTATTGATAAGCTAGTAATTTTTGTTAAAATTTATACAATCTTTAGAGGCCCATTTTCTTTGGATGAAAGCCCATCCGTTTGCTTTGATTTCTTGAAAATGACAGGCTTCGAAGTACTTGTCACACTTCGCTTTATAAAGCGAATTTTAATACTTGAAGGTTATTTTTATTTGATTAATTGAAAATAAATACATTAACGTCCGCAAACTGATGGTGATTATATTCGTATATAATTTGAAATGAGAATGAGTTTTTAATGATTAATAATGATCTTTTTTTGTATTTCTGTTCCGTTATTTGATATTACATTACTGAACATTACAGTCGGTGAATGATTTATTTATTGGATTATGTTTTCGGAAAGTTCGGTAAACAAGATGAGAAAATGACGCAGAAAAATTATGTCAACAAATAATTTTATATAAACTTACACTCTGCTGTAAATGGCGCTTCTCTATCTTCAAATAGTCGAAACGATATTCAGATCAGACTTTAAATAAGTGCTAAAAAAAAATTGAGAAATTGCTATATACTTTATCGTAAGGTTGTTTAAATGGTACCTTAGTAAAATAATTATTATTTTGGACAAAACAGTTTGCGATCTCGACGTTAAATTAACGTATCTAAATAATGTAAAATCTATTTTGACACAGATTGCAAATCATTACACGATTTGAGTTTAGATCGGCACAAGTATAATGGAAAATAAGTGGTTTGAGTCTTCAGTACGTTTCAGAAGGCGGGCCTCCTACACGTAACGGAGCGTGTCTGCGCTCACTTTGACCGTCGCACGTGCCCCTAGATACTTGCCCCTGGAGAAATTTGTCGCTGAGATATAAAGGCATTTTTCATTGATCTTTTCGACACTCGTCGAAAACCATCATCGTCGATCACCACTTGTCAGCCTCTTTATGTAGCATAACACGTAAAACCAATTGTTGTGTTCATTACACAGGTGGTCTTATTAGCAATTTGGGTTGTACAATGTATTAAATACGTAGGGGAACCCAGACATTTTTAATCTATTTGAATCTGTGAGCAAACGTAACGTGCATACATCTAAAGCACACCTATTTTGTGTTACTCTTACTTGACTGTTAATAAGTTATGCAATTATTATTACATTTATTTTCATACTTTTCTAAACAGATAATTTTTCTATCAAAAACCCATATTCTAGTACGTAAATCTATTCTTTACAGTTGGCCTTGCCATGGTATTAGTTCACAGCTGTTGCAGTGGTAACAAACGCTCCGACTTGCAACCATATTGTTTGCGTGCTTGCGTACTTAAAATTCAATGAACCTTTTAAACAATATTTATCTCTTCATTCTAGCTCAGATAAGCTTGGTCTGTGTGAATATCGTTACGCTCGAAATGAATACCTACTACATGGAGCACTAACTATACCGGAGTATCCGTCCGGGAATGTTAGGGTCCTCCTGAACTCGTAATACATCTGATTTCCAAAGGATAGCTCCAATTCAGATTTCATACTCTGTAGTATCGTAAGATTATTACAACAATAAACAGTGCTCAATTTTTTATTGTACGTCATCATCTAGGTACAAATTGTCTTGTGCTTAGGGCCCAATGCAAAAACATTGACGCAAATCTACGTACTAGCAAAATACAGCCCGAGTTTTTCAATCGAAATCTAACTCGCCCTAATGACCCGCGAGCCCTTTCCATCCGATTGTCAAAAGCCTCGCAGTTGCAACATGGCGGTCGCCGTTTGATGTCTGCTCGATCGTCCGTCAGTTAAAGCAGCTCATATGGGTGTTCCCTGTAATGTGTATCTGTACGTTTGAAATGTTGGAAAATTCGAACAACTATACCACTCAACTAATCTAAAAATGTGGTTATATTAATTATTTCTATATTAACATTAACTCCATATACCCAAAACCGATAGCCAAACAAATTTCTTGTACTTGTGTGTATTTGTTGAGAACCTGTGGCAGACATTAGAAGAACAGCGGCAAATGTCATTATAACTAAAAGTGACAAAATGGACGAACTGGAAAGTACCAGTGCTCAAAAGTTCTCCCAACTGAGTTTCGACCCTGAAAAATGTAAGCTATAATGTAATGCGAATAAAAATTTGATGAGGTAAACGGGTAGTGGAGTTCATTACCGTTCATAAATCAAAAAAGAGAAATGCCAACAATATTGAAAATACACTGCACAGACAATAACAGAAAGGCATCACATTCGTATGTAATAGGCAAACCAATGTTCTTTGTTGGCGTATTTTTCAGTCTAGAAGTACTTACTGATGGCATTAACCGAACGTGTCTTATTTGCACTTTAGCTCAACTCAGCATTGATAAACACACTTCAGGCGTGATACTTCGGCATTGATTTTTATATGCAAAAAGAAAGTCTGTCTAAAACTAATAGAATGAGGATACTGAATTACAGTTTGTTAAAAGCCTAGTATATGGGCTGTTCGTTGCGGTAGAGCGTAAAACTTCCTAGAACTTCTATATTAGTCTATTATTATTTCTTTTTGAAGAAAAGCTTCAGGTCTTTTTACGAGCTCTTAAGCACAGCAACATCGTTAATTGCAAAAGCTTTACCTTGTTTTAGCTTCCGCAGCTTTATTAAGTTACTTGGTTATTGGTCGAAAACATATAATAACAGTAGGTGTATTCGTACTGAGAGAACTTGCATCAAATATGGTTTATTTTATATTAAACTATAACATTGCTTACGTTGGACTAGGTTTGATTGATACATTGTTCATGCTTTTCAAAATGGCGCCGAAGCTTACTAGGCCATTGAAATCTTGCTAGGTGCGTCCAATCACGGTGACATGGGAATGGATATACTGTGCAAAGGTGACTATGTATTGATACGCAGTCGGGAGTGGGCTGGGGGTTTACTATGGCTGACAGACAATAAAGCTGATTTTTTTCCAGAGCATATATTGCTGGCATGTCAAATTAGCCATGTGTGTATCTATGTGTAATCTATTG
>NW_019214248.1:72769-77999 GCF_002532875.2 Varroa jacobsoni
CTGCACTAGATGTATCGGGCATTGTGCAGCGTGCTGGAACAGTGGAAAGAATCCTTCAAGAGAAGCAGGCCGTCCTGAATCTTCAAGAACAGACTAATCATCAACTTAAGAAAAATGTCTATGACAACTATAAGCAATTCATCGATACCGCCAAAGAGATTTCATGTAAGTACAAACCCAAAAGTAAATCCTTCGTTGTGTCCTCTACTAGAGCTATTTCGTCTCTAGATGATTATTATTGTGATTGTTGCAGTGTTTCACTATATCCTTAGGTTCGAACGCTTAATCAGCCGAATTCTTCTATGAACAAAAAATAATGAACTAGACAAACTTCCTGTCAGAGAAGTCATGAGCTTAAGTGGGCCGCTATGGATTTCACATTCAACTCGAATCTTAAGTATACAGTATCTTAATAACTGACAACCGATTAATAGCAGGCCCCAATGGTACATTATAGATGTGGCGAGCGAGATGCACCAACTCCGCGATATGTTACATCGCCAGGAACAACTGCTGCATGCTATGACAGGATTATCAATCGTACAACACAAAGGCGGCAAAGCCGGTATTCAAGGAGATCTGTTGGCCGATGACGGACCTGACCACGTGGACCACAAACGTAATCAGACCGCCATTCAGGGGGACCAAGATAATCACTCCGGTGGACCCGGGAACCGCAAGGAAAATATATCGTTTCTCCTTGAAAAAGTTGAAGGGGTGGCTCGATTATTGGATGGTAGTGACAAGACCCTAATAAAGGCAGGAGAAGCTATTCTTCTTGAACGAGACGATTCCGTTAAGGTTTGTTTAGCATTATCTGCAGATTATGACGTTCCGATTAGAGCCGTTATGGCCGTTTTGATTCGTTGACTCGTGCAAAGTAGTTTTCGACACTCACCCATAAAACTATTTGGCTTTTGGGGAATGTAAATTGTTCAAAATTTAATAATGGCGCCCTCCCATTGTAGCAGCCATATCGTCAATTCAAGCATTAAACTTACATTGAAATTGAACGATTTACTGAAAATTTTCCGGAGCACAACCGTGTGGGAAATAGTTTAACGTTTGCCGCAGAGGTGTTACCGAAATGATGAAGGTGTTGAAATTGTTATGAAGATCACCTAATTTAGTCTGATTTATTGTCCCTTGAATTTTCAGGTTTATATTTGTCTTTTAACGGATTCACTTCTGGTGGCGGATTTACTTCCTGTAAAGCGGGGTACGATTCAGTATCGCCTTCGATGGGTATTCGAACTCGATTCACTGGCGGCCGTCGACGCCAATGCGCCATCACAACTGAAAATGCTTGTCTTTCCACAGAGCATACTTCTGCAGATGGAGTCGCTTCAGGTATATCACAGACCCTACTTCTAATTTAGAAAAAAAAAACGGTCAGCTACGTCTTTCTACCTTTCAGATTAACAATCTAAGGCGTTGTTTTGTCCTTTACGTATTTGTTTACACAGGAAAAGGTGTCATGGATAGAAGCAATTCGTGCTGCGAAACAGCAGAAATTGTCGCGGCAAGCAGTGGCAAACTCGCGACTTGCGCAAGATTACCCGGGTTTGGCACTGGCATTAGGTCAAGGTGAACCTGATGAAGAGGGTGAGGGTACCCCAATGCCTGATTGGCTTGTCGATCTTCCTGATGACCTGGATATTTGTATCGCAGAAAGAAATTTTGAGCAGGCTGTCAGATTGCTACAAAAAGGTAGGGTTTACACACCAGTGGCTCAACCGAACTTTTTTTCGTTTTTACAAAATGTTGCAATAAAGGCCAAACTAGTGCCTTGCGTGCTTCTCTTTGCCGTACAGGAACAAATAACAAATTTGATCCTTTATCTGAATTCTTTAGCTCAAGACTATTGGCCCACGCAGGAAGGCGATACGCAGGAAATATCCAATTCAGCCCGTGACGTTAAACTGAGAATCGATAAGCGCCATGAGCAGCTAGTCAAGGTGTAGCGCTTTAACTACTATTTGTCTAAAACGCTTTTTAAGTGCCGATTACTCCAACATAATTTCTATCTATTAAGTATCGTCATTCACTCTCTTGCCATAAATATGCTCTGAAAACGATCAGTTACCTGCATCCCATCTAAATTGTAGCTAATCCAGACTAAGATTGTATAAGGGTTATAGGGCATGTAGATACATATACATCTTCTAATTTTGAAAATCAAGTGAGGATAATAGCAAAATACATGTTTTGAATATAAGCATAAGTTTGAATATAAGGTAACCTGACTTGTTCTTGCAAAGCAACGCAGGTGCTTTGTGGTGAGTTAAGTGCTAGCGGTAGCGGTTCGTTGCACGGTGGGCCCCGGGCAGCGAAATGTGCTGTTTCTTTGCTTATTCAATTGGGTCGAGCCTCGGTGGCGGCCCGACTATTCCTCGAGCATCGAGCCACATTACTTCGTAGCAACACAAAGAGTCAGAGCTTGCACGCCGAAGGTGCACTAACGCTGTACGTTAAGAGAGTCTGTGGAGTATTTTTCAGGTCAGTTGTGCAATATATGATGGCAAATAGTCTTTACCGTATTGATTCCATTTTGTTTCATATTACGTCAAACCAGTACTCCGTTTCAAGCTGCTTGTCAAAGATGAAACTAGACTATGATATATTGTATTTCAGTCACATGGCAGAAACAGGTCGTCAGTTCCAAAAAGCCTTTATTCCTCATTCAACAGCTATAGCCTCTGGTGAGTTCATACTATGTATACTATTTGATCTGCACAATCAAACATGATGAAATTGCAGTAAATTGCACTGATTATTTGATGATTTCCTAAGGTCCAAGCAAAGCTTAAATGCTGTCTAAGTCTGCAACGTTCAGTTGATCAGTACTTTATATTCTAAACTCACTTGTAATAACATGTTTGGCGATTTTTTTAATATGTTTATCAACGTACATTGTCTTACTTGGTGATTAGCTCTGATAAGTTGGTGCCGCTCGCAGTTGGTCTGGTTCGTTCAAATGCTTTCCCGTCAGTTGTTCACCCCTCAAACGCAGCTATCAGCGGTTGCCGAAGCGGTCGCGATCTGCCGATCAGCCTGCCACGCGCTAAACGAAATCGGTGAGTTAAACTATAATTTACTGGAGAAGCCAGAATTGTTCTTCGCCTTTAGAAATAAAGGCGTGTTAATCATGTGATGAGAGGTTCCTCTCGCCTGATCCTAAATACGAGTCATAAATGAGCCTTTCAGGTCTAGGAAAAATTAGTTGTTTTTGTTGTTGTTATAGAAATCGGTCCTGGAGTTACTCTTGTTATATCGAAAATTATTCGCGTGTCTTTCGTGTATTTAAAGGTCTAGATTTCGAGTTTGTTCTAATGCGAGCTCTCCGCCCAGATCTCCAGAGATGCATAACCGATGGGCGAGATAAGATCCTCGAGGCCATTAAGCACCGGGCAAGTGAAGACGTTTGGAAACCTCAAAAGGTTTGCTGAGGTTCATAACGATTGATCAACAATACTCAAACCTGTAAAAGCTAAACGTTAATAACGGCCACGTTCACGGACGAAACTATAGAATTAAAAAGAAAAGTAAACATAAAATAGAGACCATTCAACGCGATTTTTTCGAAATTTGTTACAAGAAATTATTCAATAGATACTTTATTTGTTTGTATGGAATTGCAATAAATGTAATTCACGTAAATTAAGCATTCTAATAAAATAACAAAATTTTAATTACAAACACTATTGAATATTCAAGAGGGCGTTCGGCGGTATTTATTTCTACTTACTTAATAGCCGAGCATAATTATAGTTTTCCAATCGGGTTTTGGATTCGTACACGTACAGATCGACGACACATGGCAGGTGTCATTGGAACGCATCGGCCTTCGAATCTCTGTAGAACAGCTGTACGACGATGCGTCTATGACGTACCTAACAAACAATTCAATAGCATTCGCCAAGGCTCTGCTGCTATTTACTGGAGACACGATAGCGTTGCTGGATAGTCCCTCGCACGGCCTTATCGCTTCCGCCCTCCGAGATGTCGTGGCCGCGCATCGTCGACATATAGCTAATGCCCTCGCCACCACGAAGCTTAAGTCCGATGTAAGTTAGCCGAAGACTAGATAATCATGGGCTTTTGTTAGTGAGTATTGGATCTGACTAATGTATAGATGTTACTATCCGTTCGTTCGGATGTCTTAAAGAGAGTGCTGTTCTAGCAACAGTGCATAACGATGCTTCATGCGTGTGTTACAGATTAAGTTTATACAGCGGAACGAAGTATTCTTAGCTACCGATTTGGCAAAATCAGTGGAACGGAGATGCCAACAATCCGCCCAGGCTTGTCTGCTTTGGCTTAACATACGGTCTGCGTTTGATGATGAATCACAGAAGTTTTAAATGGATACTGTTCATTTTCGCTACTATGTCATTATTCATTGTTTTTATTTTGTGAAGCTTAGCAACATATGGTTAGCTTTATATAGTAAAAACGGTGCTGTGACTCAACAATAACCCCGATTTTTACAAAATAATCTAGAATTTATTTTAATAAATGCTGGCATTATGACGGGGAGTCAAATATTAGCATTATTACCATGGTTTTCTAATGGTATGCAAGTAATGACATATGAAATCCTCGTCGTACGTCACCCATCGACGAAGATAAAATTTTAAGTGCCTGTACGTTACAGTTTGGAATGATAAGTGGTATTACGGTCTACTGACCGTAAATGAAGCTAAGTATGGATACTATTCTAAATAATGAAGATTCTCTACACTGTATGATAAACGACATTTGGCTAAAAATTGCCAGTTCTTGAGGTTTACTGTTTCACTTGACCTCGTTAGTGACTTTGCAATATAGATTATGTAATTATACAGGTATGATTTTCGAACTTCAATCTTGTTTAGCTGTGCTATCGAACTGGAAATGAGCAAGTACCAGTTAAGTAATTTAAGGCTATAATGCTCCGAAGTACCGTAGGGCTAACACAAAAAATGCGGAGTATTTCAACGAACGTATGTTTGCTAAACAGGCATAAAGAAAGTACGAATTGAGTGTCGTAATTAAAAAAGTGGAAAATACGATATATATTATGATAAAAATACCGTTAATATATTGTTTTTATCCAAATATTCTATATAAATTAATCTATAAATAGTCGTTATTACGTTATTATTTGAAACAGATAGGATTTCTTATATTCGATTGCCCGGTCTCACGGACAATCTTTAAGTCACTGTAATTTTGATAAAAAACGTTC
>NW_019214248.1:78440-153839 GCF_002532875.2 Varroa jacobsoni
TGTATAACCGCGATATAAAGGATTATTAAGGTAGCATAAATAAGCCAAGAGGAAAAAGTGAACTATGAGGCTCTATAAATGATACAGGCTGTTGTAAACAAGGTTTGCCGGCTACTGTTCCATTTAATTATCTTTTTCCGAATCGATTTTTCTGCCACCAAACCGTGCTGCGGATGAAAGTTTGATTTTTTCGGCTAATATGTCTAACTGAACATTGTTTTTTTCTATAAGAATGCATACAACAAACATCTATACATTTGATGTTTATCCAGCATCCTTTCCGCAATGGATGCACCAGAGACCTAATCATTGTACTAAATTTTTCGTAGGACCGGATAATAGTCCCAGTCATTGCCGCGTATGGATCTTTTATTGACGTATTATTGGACTTTTCTTTTTAATGTTGTATGCCAGAGGGAAAAATACTGGCTATTCAACGGTACAGAAAAAACTTTCGTTTCGTGGTAAATACGGGGGTACATCATCGGCAGACGACAATCGCAGGGCTATTGACTTGTACCGCCGTCATAATCTGTCATACCGCTTTCGGACAGTCATCTCACAGATTGATAAATATCATAGTCTGACTTGAGCGCTCGCTGTCGTAACGAACAAGATTCTGGCATCTATATTGCTTTGGGGTGGTGATGATAGAGCATACACAATACAGAACTATTAAAAGCCAACTAACTTATACGTTAAATATTTGACTTTATAAACGTAAATATTTGAGTTTATAAAGTTAAATATTTAACTTTACAAAAGTTAAGAGCCGCAAAATTCTATTGGGCCGAAAATATAAAAGGATATTTTCTACGATGTAAACATACATGTGTGAATGAGTATTAAACCAATTGAAAATCCTATAGGTTTCTAATAAAACATGTCAACCTTTTTTTATGAGCAGGCTATCATAATAATCACTATTTTGTTATTTAAAAGTTGCCAAACTTCACTGGCTAGCCATTGTAGCTATGGTAATGGTCCTACATTACACAATTATGTCGTCGAATTGTAACGCATCGGAAATTACAGAAGAGAAATGACAAGCAAGTATAAAATGAATTTTGTACAAGCCCAAAAAAAATAAAACCTAACACGTCGACCATAACGATAATAACAGTAATGTAACAAAGAGTTGAAATGAAGCGATGAGACACTTTAGACAAAATAGATAGATTGTATGCATAAGTGTCCAATGATCTTCTGCTGCTCACATACAGCTTCCAGCAAGTTTCTCATGGTCCTACTGATCATGTCTCAGAGACGTTTCTGGTCATGAAAGTGTACCTTGTTATTGGTTCTGTTATCAGATAGCTCAGCCAGTGAAGCATATTGTATTGTGGGTATATCTCATGTAGCCCAGTTTTTATTTATTATATATATATATATATATATATATTACAGCTCGCAATACGCAATCATCTGCCAAAAAGGTCAGGACTTCGATAAAGTGAACAGCTTCGACAAGGTCCCTTGTCTAATATCTCTTGTTTAATGGTTATTATTGGCGGAGCCAATAATAACCATTAAAACACAACATCATTAGCGAAATTAGTTTTTTTTTTCAGTATCAATAAACTAATAAAGTGGTTCGCCTTATTATCCGCTGTTTGATTCACTCAACTCGGTTTAGATGAAAATTTGTTAAGAAGCACGCCGATCGTTTGTGCTGTGTATCTTTTTTCATTACGTCTTGTCATAAAAATTTAGAGTTTGTTATAAAAAACGAGACTATGTATACAATTGAGAATCAGTGATAAAAAAAGGCGAGTAAACATCTTTGTCCTTCCAGATTCAATACCCGCTCTGATGAATAGGTTAAAGGTCCGTCAGCTTCTTGTCACCGCGAAAATAACGAAAACATATTTTCTTTCAGAAACAGTATGTGAAATAATATAAACGGAACCGCTCTCAGGCGAGGCACTTACTGGATGTACCGTCAAAAGCTGTATTTCTTGTTCATATTCATTGTTTTCAGGCACACAAGGCCGAGGGGCGAAAACAACAGTGTGATCTTGTAATTCAGTGACGAACATGACACGGTCTTAACACACTTTAAGAATTCTGTTGGTTTGAGTTTATAAAGTCAACACCGATGTCATCAATTCGATATTGGGTCAGCGTTTCGTCCACATATTGTTAATGTCCACTAATCAGTAAATCTTATCATTGTCTCACCAAACAAGCTAGTGAATTTTCCTTTCAAGCTGTGAACTCGTTTCTATTGTGTTGTCTGGATTTCAACAAGGCTTTATGACATTGTATTTCATCCGACCTTTTCGTATGAACGCGTCTAGAACAGACAGGCATGTACTGCACGTAGAAGGAACTTTACTCGATATTTGTGTCAGCTCAACAAACGTCTATAGCGTGATATTTGCTAGTATCGCCTGTCTATTCTATGGGCTTTGTGAGCGAGTTGACCGTAAGATTATTCTAAAGCCGGTGAAGATGCGCATCAGTTTATGCTTCTTGCTTGCTTTTCATTTGGCCAGCCAAAGACAACAGGCCGTAGCGACTGTCTTCGCTACTATTTCAACGACAACAACAACGACGTCATGTTTCCAGAAATCTCTCTATTTAGGCACGGCGGCGGTGCGGAACGAAGTTGAATTGCCTGTCATGGGGTGACTTATTTCGGCCATTTAGCGGTGACGCTGGAACGGAGCTGAAGACGGACAGCCAAATAAACTGTTTTGTACGTCCAGCTGGCACCTGCCGTTTGCGGATAACCATGACGGTACGAAAGGCAACAGCAACAACGAACCAGATGGGAAAGATTGACTGCATACAGTTTACCAGAATAGCATACAATGCTATTCTGGTAAACTAATTAAACTACAAGATTGTAGAACAGTTGGACGGAGACATGTGAAACGAGACGACAAAGCGAATGCGCTACTCAACGATGCAAAAAAGAAAAGGTTAATTAGAGATATCGTTTGTTGATTGTTTTCTCCGTTCCTGTTGCCATGCTCCCTTTGCACTGAGTTTTTTCCCAAATTGAAACCCGCTAGTTAATTTACTTCCATCCATTGTTAAAAACGCCAATGTATAAACGTACTCAGCTGAACAGTTTTTATCAGAGATGAGTATTCCGTCCGCAGAAACGATTCTTCATTCTCTAAGCGATATTTTTACATTTGGTGCTTCGTAACATTAGTATCTGGCAAAAAAATAGATGTTATACCACTGGCCAATGAATCAGAATAGGCCATCTTGGTAAGAGTTGGTATCCTTGTCGTATGAATTTTAGGAGCTGTTATTATCGGCAAACCGATCCGTAAAGGTAATGATTTCATTACACTGTTGACACTTTTACATATAGGTATCTATGAGCAGATTGTCTAGAAATGCGAATTTTACAACAGTCACACGATAATGTTATGACGATAACCGAGATAAATGACCGTCGGCACCTGCAAGCCTTTTGTTTTCACCGAAACAGGCGGATCTTAACTGTTGAACGGGGACCTTACCCAGTAGCTTCAAAATCAAGAAAGGATATTGAACGAGTCACATGTCTTCGTTTTTATAAGTCACTTTTTTGCCTGCGTGCGCTTTTTGTATTATGAAACGACGGTTGGCCTCCAAGTAAATTAAAAAAAAAAACTGCTTGAAACAGAGCACCGCAGGAGCCACTTTCACTATTTTGTTAGTATATGATCAATTGACGCTCCGCTCACGCTGCTAATTTCAGTTCGCTATTAACTAGAGAAGTGAGCGACATCTGCAACTACGAACTTCATAAACTGTCTCTAGAAAAATCCTCGGTGAGGTTTACTTCTAGTATTATGCAACGTCATCATAATCTTATGATTCACCTTTGTTAAGAAAAAACTTAGAATTTGTCCGAAATCGTCATATGGCCTTGAGACAAACTTGCTAGTACTGTTGAATCTATCGGACAACTTTTCGTCGATATAATATTTGTTTAAGAATAAATTCGATAAGGAGTCACGAACCTACTTTTTGGACACGTACGGGTTGGTCGGCCGACACGAAAAGGATCATCATGCTTTCCAGTTTCGTGAAGAGTGACTGTAAATAAAATTTAGCTGAGCATGAGGCTATCGAGTCATATTTTATACATCATTAAATTACGGCAACACACACGAAGGAAATACTTATGTCAGCGCACGCTTCTTAGCGCCATCCTGCCGTGAGACGGCGTGACGCACGTCTGTTCGACTCGTGTCAATTAAACCATTCTATATCTGTTTTGACACGTAACAGAAGAAAAGCGTGCGAGCTATCTGGATTTCCCATTTGTCCTCCTGACCCATGTTTACATTTGCTTTGACCTATCGGCACCTCTGTAACATTTTGCCGGGCGAGAAGACAGCGCCTCCTAATCTGTTTGACAAGAGTGCTATTGTCTTGTGACGAAGGTCGGGCCTGCTGTAAACAACGCCGACAGTGTGACTCCAATATAATCATTGTAAAAGAACCAAGTTTAATACTTATCCTAAAGATACTCAGATCGAAGAGCAAAGGGCTGCCTTCGTTGTTCTGTAATAGTGTTTGGTTGAAGTGAAATGCGCTTTAACACCTGTCCGATGACAAACGACCGCGGCAATAACGATAGCAATTAACATGTTAAGTCGAGCATACATAAATGTACAGCAACAGAATAAAATTTAGAGTAAAAATAACTGTTGTTAAAATGACAGATGATAATGATGTAAATTAGATAATAATTTAAATTATATTATATTAAAAAAAAATTAAAAAGATAAAAATTGATATCTTAAGATGTAGTGACCTTCGAAAGGGGACAAGGTTAACAAGATCTCGCTCTGAGCTCAATCTAATAGATGAGTTTCTCATAGATGTAGTATAGTATAATATTCTTATAAATGAAATTGCTTAGTAAATCAACCGATGCAAGGTTATGACGACACAAGGTATGCTGGAAATTTTTTGCCGAGTTGTCTAACCTTGTAAGACTACAAGCACAACCTGTCCGGTTACCGAAAGTAGGCAATCTGTCTGCAGCGACCGACTGTTTTTGAGCTCCTGTTTCAGGACACGCGATCTTGGTAATGTATTAATTATGGCGACAATACGCAACAGTGAAGATACTTTATTTTTCTATGAACTACAGGATTCATTACCATGCAAGAGTTATCTGGACATCTATCGCATTTTTTCGCTGCCGTAAATACTATCCATACTTGGAGAAATAAATTTTCGCGCGATGCAGCTGACAAGAATACTGCAGCCGTCCAGACTGCTACTTATCATAGTTGGTAGGCCTCAAGCAAGTGCCAGCTGGACAACCTAAAAATTTTCTATAGAAATGTATTTTTCGAACATTTCAGCTGGCGAAATTTTCATGCAGTAGTAGCAATGCTAGACAATTTCTATAGGTATAGTGTTCACAGAGGGCATAAAGTAAATAGTTATATTTGGTGGCTCCAACAAAGAAGAATTATGGTAACTGTACCGGTGGGTGTGGACGCACCGTAAAATCGTACTGAGCAACGAGATCCGAAGTAGCTCTCTTCACAGACCAATATGTTGATGTGATCAAAGGTGGACAACGTCTCGAGACGATAATCCAATTGAGCAGAAGCCCGTTATTGCGCTTTGATGATGTTCTAAGATAGCGGCGCTCGATTGACGTGTTCTTGATCATAAATAACATTGTATAGTACTTCCTATGTAACCAATACTGTGGGTACACAAAGAGAGGCCACCGAATGACTACTTTTTCTACGACTACATCAATGTTACGTAACAAGTGCTCTCTTATCTTGCAATAATCTATCTGAGAATATTACGGCGACCATAACTAAACATTAACAAATATGAGACTTCTCCGCTCAGTTTACTAAGTTGCTTAAAATTCTTTATTACATGAATTTTCTTTATTGACAATATTATTGCTTAATTGCGAATGGAAATATTCGGAAGTGGTGAAAAGGGGCTACGATAAATTCATCTTATTAAGGGACATAAAATAATCGAATTCTATTTACAGCGGGCCAGGCCGGGTAAATGTTAGTTGACCTCTCAAACGAAATGGTTGCCGGTCCCTCTCATTACCCCATTAGAACAAAGACCGCAATACCGTTTTGCATATCAACCACCGACGACAGCAAACGATATCGGCGTCCGAATCCGCTTCTGTAGCTGCAGGTGTTGTTCATCTGTCTGTTATTCTGTCACTTTTGCTGAACTCGGTGCCGATTCGTTTGTGAGGGTATCCGTACCCGCAGGTTTGCCTCTACTAAACAAACGATCATAATTCTTAATCACACACACAGAGACATACCACAGAGGAAAAATAGCTCTTGTTACAGCTGCCATAAGAGAACGCCGGCAAAAGAGCCCGGTTTTCACTGAGATGTTCAAAGCCTGGCCGAATTTGACTCGATGAAATCCAGCGTCATAAGCCCCTGTGAAGCCTTGGATCGTTGCTGTGAAGGCTCCCGCGTGGGTGTATCTGGAAGCAGGCATCAGTTACAACATACGATACAACCACGATCCGACGTTGCCAAGTCACTGGCAATGAGCGGCTAGTTATTAACCAAACGCGAAAACTAGATGCCATGGTACCAATGGTGAAGTCAAGCAGAAGCAGTTCTCGTTTGTTCCATTGGTTCATATCATCATTAAAAGCCAGCGCTTTTCTCTCTCCGGTGCGATACCGGCGCGATCTGTACGCGCATTTGTTCATCCGTTATGTACGTATTGTATACTGTATCACAACGGTAACAAATGATCATCGAAGATCCGAGTGGAAATAAAGTCACCACTTTACTAAACAACATCCAGGCTACTTGGGAAAAAGAGATTGATACTGACGAATTAGTCCTTTGACCTTCATTTTTCGTTACAAACGGGCGAGAACAGCTGGAGCTATGATTGTTGTACGTCTCGGCCCATAAAATTCTATCTGGTCGTCACACTTTCGAACATAATTATTCAGAAATGACAAAATATCAAGGAGTAGTAGTATGGTATGAGACACCGGAACTGTCCACAAGTTGTAGACAATATAAGCACAGCCTTCGTAAGATTTCATGGCACATATTTATTGGCTGTTATATATAGTGTATACGCGGAAGACAGATCTGAAAGTATTTTGAGGATTGATCCGATTGAAGGGTGCAATAATGTGCCCAAAGGAAAACGAATGACCTTACATAAATTCAAGAAGTTTTTTATTTAATGCACGGCCCAAAAATAGGTTCTACTAGATGGGACCACCACCCACAGCACCGTGAACAACTTTAGCTATTTAAAATCAGTGCTCTTTACTGTTATCAGTTGCCATGAAGCATTTAGAAAACTGGACTATTATTTTCCAATATCTGCAATTAAACAAAAAATGAAAACTTGAAAACTCATACTTATCACAATGACACACTTTATTCAGAGATTTATTACAGTGGTGCGCATATGCATATGACAATTTGGCTAAAAAATATAGAATTTTTTTAGTAATTGTTTAAATAGTCCATTGCTCTCTTATTACTTTTTTAATCAATTCAATGCTCATGAAAAATGACAGCGAGGTTTCCAGCCTTAGCTGGTCCACCTTTTTCAATACACACACATATTTATTATAAACCGTACGATTTATCGTATATACTTCATAATGTTAATTCATTGCATATAAAAGTGACTGTAAATTTTATTTATTTTATGCTATTTAAATTTTATAGTAAGTTCACAGGGAGAAGGTATGTTTTAGTCTTAATCTATAACAAACATCGAATGCATCGAATGCGATAGTATATATTTTAATTGCTATTTTAATCTTCAATGCGTATGCATACTTGTGATTTACGCACTTATTGTAAAATAATAGATTTTTAGAATTAAAAGCCATCGAACAAAAAACACGGCGCACCGTCTGTAGTTTTTATTACCACTTGTTTATACATAAAATAAAAAATTGGATCAAAATGCACAAATTTTAGAGGAAATTTTATCCGTTTGTCTTCAACTTTGCACGCCAAAGTCAATTCCTCCCCCAGAAAATTTGGAATCGACCGGTTGAAAGTTAGGACATTTTGTTGACTTACACATTGAGCTCGCATATGGAAATGCCCCGGGGTTCAAACACAACTACGAATAAAAAAACTCAATTTCGTAGGATCGCTGCTTTCAGATCGACTAAGGAAAACTGTAGTTTGTTCACAGAGGAAGACCATAAATCAGTTAAATTGACCAGCATGCATATACCAGTTCTCGGTTTCCAGAGTAACAAAACGTCTTTAATTAAGAACGTGTTAACAAACTAAATAAAACGCAGAGCTTCCTGCTTGAGTTGGCGCTCCAATGAAACGGTTTCTGCCACATTTCACAAATGAAAAGTTCCATTCTGTTCAGAAATAGCACAATGTCTATAGATAGTAGGTTTGTATAGACCCATTAATTCCGTCGTTTTATCGGGCTCATCGCGATTGCTGGCTCCTCATACGTATCACAGTTTTGTATTGACAGCAAACGTTTTCCATTTTTATCATAAAACACTTCTACGGAAAATGTCAAAGCAAATATGTAGATCTTATGGTAGGCAATGTAACCATCCCGAGCTATTTGCGATCGGACATAACCATCGGGCACCGGTACGAAGCACTCTCTCGTATCCATATATTTTTAACTATTTCATTAATTTGATTCGTTCACCCGCTATCAACCGTCGGACCATCTTCTGTGAGACAACAACGGCCATTCTGTCAGAGCTACTCAGATTAGAATTGCACCGAGATATTTCACACCTCACAGATAGAGGATATCGACGTCCTACTAGTTCAGTATTGCGGTTATTATGACGTCCTGTGGACCGATGTATTTGTTGTTCTATAACAATTACACTTATTGTTGTGACTACGACTCTGGTGTTGATTATGATGGTGGATAATACGTAGGCAGTTACGCATAAATAATCGTGCAGAAGAATTTTCGTGGCACTACCACGGCCATCATGGCAGGCTGTTAAACAAGCGCGTGATGTCTGGCATTGCTGCGGCTGCTCCACGACGCTTTGTGTGAGGCTAAATCGCAGAAGGTGATCTCCTTCTGTATCGCTTCTTGATGACTGATCGTCGATAGCAGTGATCTTGTGGTCTTCCCTTGATGACGCATTGGTAGATTTCTCAAGTAGGGCGGTACCGGCTACAAATAAAGCCGTGGTCGGTACCCCACAGCGCATACGCTTTTCCTGTCTGAGTAGCAGTTGGTTCACCTCAGAAGCACCACGGTCACTGCCTAGTAAGCGCTTTAGCAGTTTAGTGAGACTCTGCCCTTGCCCCTTTAGTTAACATTTTGGTGGCAATCGCAATTTCTCCTAAAGGACCCCCCGTCCCCTGTCCCCCGTCCCTGTGGTTCCATTAAGCCCATCCAGGTAAACAGCAAAAATGCATATACGAAGCTGTTATGTCGCGTAAGACGCACCTATACAGCTATGTATATATATATATAAGGGGGTCAACGAGGCAAGCATTAGTCTCTTGCGTTAGCTGTCTGAGGCAGGTTTCCTATAGTTGCTTCTTGTGTTATGCTCTGTTGTGTCTAGAGGTAAGAACGAAAATCAGAGCGACCTAGGCGCTGAAGAAGCACAGCGTAATTTGGAGTAACTAAAACTAAGTTCGTCGAGAAACTTCCCCGTCTTGGGGTAGCGGCAAGCAAATACAACAGTGGCAGCGTAATCTTTGGAACAGAAAAAAGCCATCATCGACCACATACCATGCGGCCTTCTGTGGTAGTGATCACTGTACTTATGGAGTTTACTATGATTCCAGTTTGCTTCTGTGGACACGTAAGAACTTTAGCTTTCTCGAGTACGTTATGATTGCACGATTGAGTTTATAGCCAATAAATTTAAAGTGCGGTAATTGTAAGCAAGTACGTCAAACAGCAGAGAAGGTTCCAAGGCTCTTGAAATGAGAACACGTTCTATGTACGTAAAATATGTGCCAAAGGCTTCAAAATGAAACAAAGTATGTGGACATGGAAAGGTCAGTAGAAAATTCCTAAGCGAGAGAGGCTTTTAGCAGACTTCGATATCATTCATATCGTGCAGAATTACCTTATTGACTTATCAAAAGATCTCGCAAGTAGCTCAAATGTAAAGAGCTCCACTTCAGTAAATTCGAATTAAGTACACTCTCATATTAATTAGTGCACTAATCGTTGACAATCTTGAAAACTCACGTTTTTTTAATTATTTGCTCAGAAGAGTGTGTTGACATATACATAATTCGTTGATCAGGGGCACAGATAGAGCGCACTCTACATACAAGATATTCAGTTAGTGATTAGGAAGCTAGCTAGAAAAATGTTTTTTGGGCGATTTTAGTTTATTCTTAGCATATACGAAATCGAACAAATTTTCTAAATCATATTTAGTTCCATGAATGATAATGTTCAGGCCGTGTGCGGCATTGACCTGATAAAACCCTACACTGCTTTGGAATCTCTGTACAACACTTATGCAGCCTCGCCATAACGACTTGAGCTAAAAAATAAGCCTTATGGAAACCTCAGTCTCGTTCACATGCACACTGACTGTGGAAAACACTATTTCTATTTAAACATGCTACACAATATGACTGCTTCCGGCGAGCTTCGTCTGAAGAAGTAGCCAGTTTTATTGACACAACACCGCCATAATAACTGTGAATTTTCGATTTTCTGCACGCAATTTATGTAGAATGGCGGTGGTGGTGGTGGTGGTGGTGGTGGATGGCATGACGGAGATAGCGGGGGCTTTAGTTCGTCGTTTAAGAAAGTCGGGCCTCCCGTCGTTGGCAGCATTGGGGGTCACGGCGGGGGAAGCTGGTCCAGTGGCGAATATGGGTCTGGTCACGGCGGGGGAAGTTGGTCCAGTGGCGAATATGGGTCCGGTCAGGGCGGATCGTCAAGTGGAATCGGAGGTAATAAACAGTACGGAAGCGGGCATTTTGGCAGCGGATGGTCAGATGATCAGAAGGGAGGCCACGGAGGTGGCTGGAAAGGTGCGGAAGAGTGGAGGCCGTACCACTTCGGCTACCAGACACATTCACATGATGCAACCACTGCTCGTGAGGAGAAAACTGATGAACATGGCAGGGTGTCGGGATACTATACACTGATGACTGCTGATGGACGAAGCAGGAAGGTAAGTATGTGCTCACTTTGTTTCCTTTTTTTTTTAAGTACGTGTTTGAATTTTGTTTGATTATCGAAGAGGGTCTACACCAACGGTACATTCGTAGCCGCACGAACTTTGCACGTATCGAACGTGTTTTTTTATCGTGATGTTGAAGGTGTCGTATGTGGCCGATGAGCATGGTTTCCGAGCAAAGGTTGACACCAACGAGCCAGGAACTGCCAATGAAGATCCTGCTAGCGCCCATTTTCGGTCATCCGCTCCAAAGGTCGTACACTCTCCAACAGCGCATAAAAGTGGCCATGGAGAATGGCAAGACCAGGGTCAGAGTAGTTGGTCTGGAGGACATTCGAGCGGTGATGAGAGAGTACGTGGCGGTTGGCAGGTAAACAGCTGAACAAAAAGCGTTTATCATCTTTTTCTAAGTGGTATAAAGAATTCTCATTCATATTCGCTCATCAGTACCGAAATAGCAGTTTGTACAAAAATCGCAAAGCTGCCGTGAGCTCTTAAACCGTCTCTGTTGACAAAATCAAATTGTGAAACTCATTACCAATTATAACCCGATAGGTGAACACCAACGTTAATCACGGAGGTTGGACTGGTGGCAACCGTCAAGACCGGAACAAGAGATGGTAAAGGCCAATTTGCTAAGCCCGAGAAGAATAATTTACCAGAGTGCTGTGCCGGAATCTCTGAACGGTGAACGATTCATTAGCATCCGAGAAATAATAATTTTATTATGCTATTTTACTTAACCAGATCAAGTATTCAAGCTAGCCACTTATAGCTTAGCTACCTGGTGTGAAAAAAACTAAATCTTCCATCGACGTTCTTCTGACAGTGAAAGCTGAAGCCACCGCCCGTTTGAGCGTGTTTCGAACTTGTATTCGTACGATCTAGGTTGCTACTATCAAGCAACGCCATAAAATCATATAGTCTAAAACTGCATAGAGCGTTTGTTAGATGAATCCCATAAGGGATTTGGGTAATGTAGCAGAAATGCACTCAATGTTTCAAGACCTCTACTTGTACATTAGTTAACGTTTCGACTTATATGTGGTCCATCGTGCATATGGGCGTACATTCGTTAAATTTCGTGCTCGTCAACGACGAAACTTTGAGGACTCGTACTCCCTGCATGCATGCATGCACCGTAACCCTTTGCATCCTGTTGTCGTTACGTTTCACGAACGTCATTTGGTCTATTATATGTAGTTGAATAAAACTGCTCTATTAACAGAAGACCTTTATGATATATAGTCTTTGAAACGCTTGCTTATGAGCTATGCGCTCGTTCCTAGATGGATTTACATACATACATACATACATACATATATATATATATATATATACGAAAAATAATTATAGCACAGGCATTTCAAAACGCACGACTAATAACAATACAGACAACGTCTATATCGAAGAATAGTTGTAAAAACAAAGCCGACCGGAAACAAATCGCTATACACGCTGGATATGAATGTATTATGAAGCGAATAAATTGGACATATATGCACATATAATCCTATAATTGTGTGTTCAATATTCGGCAATACAGTTTTTATTGCTCTATTTGAAAAAACTCTTATACAATGGAACCTCTCTCCAGCTTTTGCTGTGTAATGCTCTATGCTATCGTGACCTGCTTACCTGTAACGGCCTTAAAGCGAGCATCATCAATATAGAATTGTGGATATCTCTTCAATTATACAGTATTTGAATAAGGTATTCTTATTCATTACGATGAATATGACGCCTTTTTCTGTTACTTTAGACTATTTTAATTCAATGTTTGTTTTTTAGCTGTTGCTGGTTTAAGCTTTGTGATGCAAGATAGATTTTCCTAAAATTCCCACCATTGTAACTTACATCTACTT
The DNA here is from genome assembly GCF_002532875.2 of Varroa jacobsoni. Classification (NCBI taxonomy): domain Eukaryota; kingdom Metazoa; phylum Arthropoda; class Arachnida; order Mesostigmata; family Varroidae; genus Varroa; species Varroa jacobsoni. The sequence goes on from NW_019214248.1 coordinate 91,434, forward strand.
GGGAAGAATATTGCTAATATTATATTTAGTCACCATATCTACTTCCTAAAACGTGTCGATGTGGGCTGGAAGGCAGTTGTTCCCTGTTCCTCATGCGCTTAATAATCTGCTGTATTAGTGTACGAAACCCTTTGCATTGTTAGACTGAAAAAAACACCCAGTTAAACACACTAAAAGATCTGTTTTGTAAGCCATCGCATTACATTACATGATTCAGATAAGTTTACATGGTAAACTTATTTGATCGCCCTTGTCGGCGGGGGTCTCCGGCTCTGTCGGTTAATGGCTTCGTTACTCTACCACTTACTCTGCCGATATATACACGCTGTTTAGCGTAGTCAGTGGGGCTAAGTATCCGTGATATCCATAATAGACCTATAAAGCCAGCTTACCAATTTTTGAGCACTTAATGATTTCCAGGCTACGAGCATTGGCAAATTTAGCGTTCACCATATAATGGCACAAAGCGTACGAAATGTAATGTTCCCCACAGACGCAGTCTTCGATTTGTCTCAGCTGTTGATAAAGCGCACACTCGTATACTAACAAACCCGATTAACGAAGGCCTCAGTGCACTATCGATCTATTCAGTTAGCGAACAGATATACGCTCGGTAAACTGAGTTCAGTGACCATCAGTCTCCGTACCAATAGAATGTATGCTCAACCATTTGAAAAATCCTATTGGTTTAAATCACATTCGGACTGCCCGTATTTTACAACGGTTATATTTTGAAATACGTCTGCTGTGTTTTAATACTATAAATGTATTTTGCATTGAATTAAATACTACTAATCTGATTTGGTCATTTCATTTCGATCTCATAACGACGAAGCTATGAATGATCAACAAGAGTTTCAGTCAACACAGTGTCCGAAGGTCTTAGATGCGAACACCAATGGGGTGTCTATGTCAGCATGTTATAAAGAATCCACTGATGTTCCAGCTAGACCCGCAGATGTGGCTTCTGGACAAGCACAAGCACCTGGACAGGGGATGTCAAAGGCCGTTTCATGGTCTAACATTTATCAAGAATCAGCAAACACCCGAAATTGTTCAAATGTTACGGCATCAACAAATACTGCCGCAGTGAGTACTCTACCCCCAGCAAAAGATTCAGGAACTCTTCGAGCTCCTCCTATCGTAGGAAGTACCAATATAGAATTACCTATGCCTGCCGCGCTACCACCGGTTGTTTCTGCATCTTCTGTGCATTTCGAAATGACGACTCCGTCTCCAGCGTCAACATTAGCAACAACGACTATCCCTGCACTGTTTGCAGCCCCTGCAGCCATAATGGCCCCAGTGTCTACACCGGCCTCAGGAATAGCTTCAGTTTCGGGTCCGGTTCCTACCACGGACCCTGCCCCGGTAGCAGCTCCTGTTCTGCCTGCGGTTTCAGGCATGCCTCGAATTCAAAGTCCGACGTCAGCATCCCTTCCAACGTCGACTTGCTGTGATAGTGCAGGCGTTTTACCCACCCAAACGTCTACTTTAAATCCGGCTGTTGCTCAAGTTCAGACCGTAGTACCGCCTGAAACCCACTCTGCAGGCTCGATACCCATGAAAATACCGATGTTACTAAAGAACTTAGAGCCAATGATGCTTAACAGTGGTTTTAACAATGCTGCGACTGTTTCATCCCCAGGCACTCCATCGACGTTGCAACCACCTGACACATTAGCGGAAAATTTGAAGGATGGAGGCCAAAGAGCCAACTTGATGGAAGCTCCACAGGCCTGTGTGACGAACCTCAAGCCAGAAATAGGGAAACTATCTAACGCGGCCGATGTCAAATTGCAGATGTCCAGTTTAAGTTCACCAATGGGATCCTCGATTGAGGAAGGGATTGAGGCCAAAAATGCAGTTGGACTTGCTCGCCCTCAAGTCTATGTCGCCCGTACCCCTTCCCGTCATAATTCGCAGGACCTACTAATGGTACCAATGATTTACAATGCAGCCAAGTCTTCCCAGCAGCAAGTTTCTTATCCGTCATCAGTTCCGCCATCTCCAGAAAGGCTCGCTCAAGATGAAATTCTTCATGGCAGCAAGGAGAATCAGTCAATCTTAAGGGAACCGCGCAGGCCCTCCTGCACGTACATGAATTCATCCATAAACGAGCCAGCTGTGTCTACTCTCCCAGTGGTTCGTTTCACTGGTGTCAAGAAAGTTCAGTTTAGCAACAGCGGGACTTCCCTGCCGCGTGTCAAATCTGCTACGCCTTCAGACCTCAATGAAGTTGTGTCTCGTAATTCAAGCAATTCCAGTTTATCGGGAGTGTACGATGAACGGCCCGAGATGATCATACACCATCAGCTGATGTTACCAAACCCTGTGATCGTTCGTCGGACTTGTGCTCACAAAAATCATTTTATGTCTCTCGAGCTGTTCGTCTTCTTGGTGGTGATTCTGAACCTCGTCTTTCTAAGTTCGGTCGTCTACCGAACTCTATACGATGAACTCAAGCCTGCCCAAGAGCACGTCGTAAAGTGGACTGCAACGGTTTGAAAACGATTTTAATCTTTTGAAAATGTGAGGCACGGTTTCAGCGTTCGGGTACCCGATAATGTGCTGTTAAAATATGCACTGAGTAAGGCTTTTAGGTTCAAATATAAGATCAATTCTACTGTTTCTGTATTGTGGATTGTTTTTATATTGTATTTATCTTAATTTTGGCCACATACACATCCACAATAGAAACATACTGTAAGGTGTTGATCTTTAGAATGCAGACCTTTAGATAACCACCACGATATAATCAAAACGAATTGCCATCGAGTCCCTATTGCTCAATAAGCCATTTCCATGGATTTACGATTTGACGGATTCACGGACAATCGATATCTCGCAGTTATTCTATATTTATAGTGAAATAGAACTCTCTACATACTACCCAACCGTTGAGTTTTTGAGTCGTAGTGTGGACTCATTCGTAGACGAACGGTGAGTTGGTGTTCGTAAAACCACGGAAATCTACAGACTGTTTGATGGTGTGCCTATTGGAGCCCGTATATATGTAAGCACTGGACGCTCACGGATAAGCTGTTTAAAATATCGAAATGACTAAGTGAAAGGCAGTGGCATAAGTGAAACGTCGTCGTATTGCAAAACTTAGCCTTCTATGGCATAATTTACAATTTAAAAGGAGTTGAAGAAAACACAAAGAAAATAGCGCATCTATAATTGAGGGTCAAGCAGGATAGCGTGAAGTTGCGTTACTTCCCACTACGTAGAAAGAGCTTGTTTCTAACAACAGGAGGCTGAGATTTGAGAGCTGGAAGCACAAACGCTGTAAATTACCAACTACAGTAAGTAGATATATTGGGAGCATCTACCACAAATATTCATAGCAGCATCTGCCAGAGTAAGTTAGTAGCTAACTAAAACTTGCCTTTATTACTGAGAACTAGAATACATATTGGCTATGTCATAGGAGTTAATTCAGAGAGCACTATACTTTTTCAATAAAGAATATTTAAATCAGGAATGAGGTATCTGGTTGATTTAACTTGTGGTCAGCGACCCTGCACTTTGGGCTTAAATGTGCTTGGCTCATCGGAATTGGTATTTACTGGTTTTCGCGTTCAGAGATTTATACACCAGAACTGACGAATACCTAAATGGTTTTCCGATAGGTATTCACCTGGAAGTACGACGCCACCGTAAAATCGATCTTCATTTTTTTGAATACCACACACTCTGAGAGCTGGAATAGAGTGAACTGAACATTGCTCAATTTGTTTATGCTTAGTTTTTTTACTGCTACAACCAGTAGCGCTTGTTGAAGTTTTCAAGGAGGTTCATATAGCGATCAATCTTCTGTGGACAGGCCAAACGAAGCGTTTTTTTTTTATGTACAAGAAGAATATGTGGAAAAGGATAAACTGAGAAATGCTAAATTGTTTGCTTAGCGTATAGGAGGTTTTTGAGCGCAAATACGTGTCGAAATGTCTGCTATAGAAAGCACTGTTGCATATGGCCTTTAATTTTCGGGATTTTGTCGACTTGGGATAAGTCGATAATTTTTTTGAGTGGTGCATCATTTCGTCGGATATAGCCTGTAATTTTTATTATAAAGTAGTTTAATTGTTTTTGTGCTTATATATTTCTTTCTTTCTTTCTGAAGTGATGGGCATGTATAGCTGATTCATGTCACTCTGGTTTCTGGTCGAAAAATGAAACAAGTAGTTGTTGTAATACGTACCGTTTCTATAACACTCAAACAATCAAACCTAGAACACATGTATATATATATATATATACATCTCGATCACTTCAGAAAGAAAGAAAGAAATATGATTGATATAAAACACATTAGTTGAGCTCGACTTTTACGTGAAAAGCTAATAAGAATGATTCCACACATTTCAGTCTAAGAACCTGAGTACCCTATTATTATTGGGATACTGGTTCGACATCAGTCCATTATCCAAATCGTGAGCGTTCTGTCAGAAAGAACCATGCCCAATGAAGAGTTGTGAATTCCGTTAGTATTTGTCTATTACGTTTCCTTATAATTTAAAATTCTAAAATGTTATATATAGGGCTGCTAGACGCTGACTAGTAGCTAGTGATTGTTTCTGCCCATAGCTACTATAAGCTGCCCTAATTTCGCACATATTCTGTAGTCCACACACCACCGGCTGTAGTCGCAATTGATAGTCAAAATGACTCATCTAAATTATAACTTTACGTAGTATATGATTGTAGAAAAAATTCTCTAGGTGTGAAGTCCCAGTTAATTTAGCTAGAATTCCACATGCAAACATGTCCTTGTTTCGTCCAGGTAACCGTTTGAGGTTAGGTGTTTCTCTGTTTGGAAATTCAAGCGAACTCCATTGTGCTTTTGAGGAAAACATAAGCACGTGCGTACGCAAACTTTTTCTCTCCCGTTCACAGCCACTTCGGTAATTATGCTTAAGGTAATTAGGTTTTCATTAATTGATGTACAAAAAAAGTTAGACATTCCTCTGAATTGTAATATGCAGCAACGAAGGTCGAATTTTAATGGAATATATACGAAGCTAAGCAACTGTAATAGGCTGATCTGCAGTGGTTTTGAAACCTTATAGTAAAAACAAATACGGCCAGTAAATATCGTATCCAACCGAGCCTACTAGTTACGTATCATTTGAACTTCTGGGAAAGCGGCTTCGTCTAAGGTACCACGGATAAGTGCTCCTCTTCTTGTACGTATAGCAAAACAGGTAATAGCAATGGATGGGTCGACAACCATTCTCGAAGTGCAAAACATTGTCGATTTTGTATTTCATATATATATATATATATATATATACACCATCACTTTAACTCACCGATCTTTCTCGTAATGTTGGAATATTAGCCGACACATATGTATGCTATAGTGTAGTTATATTATTGGATGTTTCCCAGTAGCAGACTTTCTCGTACTCCAGGCGCTTGTTTTGATTGACTACAGACGAACGAGCTTAAAGGTAATGAAGTTATAATAATAATAACATAGAGCAAACGACAACTGATCCAACATGCCTTTCAGATGTTTGCGTTTCGAATACTTATATGTCTAATGGTCTCTGCTCTTGTCACGAGAGTAGCAAGCAGCCCTTCGAAGATAATTTGGGTCTACCCACATGAAGAGCCCGGGAAACAGACCAGAAACAAGCCAACGAAATCGTCAAGCCTAGTTTGGGTTCGCAACATGCAGAGCAAAGTTCTTAAGCAAAATGGAGTTGATCATCCCATAGTATCCACGAATAAATGACTTCTAGTGTTATATATGTACAATGATCGTGTGGTCAGCTGTGAACTGTTTCATAATGTAATGATGCAGATCCATTTACAAGTTTCAATTCTGCAATGACAGGTGGCACAACTTGCTCCATAACGTTATAGGGATTTGCGTGAACTTTTTCGGGTAGAATAAAAACGTGTGTCACCTAAAGTCAAATAGTTCAGGCTCGTCAATTATGAAATAACTTCATTTACCAACAGCATTTCTTTGAACGTCTTGATGGTATTCTTTCAACGTTTTTACATCAAGCAACTAATGTCCAGCATCCGTGCACGGTAAATACGACGGGTTTATACTATAAATACCATGACATACATACGCAGTTGATTTTCTATCTCATGCTTTTGTAGAAGATAAGCTGAGTACGCCTTAATGTTAACAGTTCATCTGATCACGAAAAAATGTACCAGATGACGTTCATGCCACTGTGTGATACTACGTTTGTCTCAATGAATAATTTGTCCTACCCAAGACTGGTTGTTAACAGAATGTGTCATTTTAGTGAGTCTCAGCCACAAATCCGAACTTCTCAGTAGGGCCATTGCTCAGATATATGTGAAAACCTATCACTACTTCATATATTAACTACTAAACATTTTTGTGGCGGCTCGTACAATCTAAATAACACAACAGGTCATGATGTTTTCATATTTTTATATTGATGATTAAATTATAACTACAACACGTTAATAGCACATTGAATAGAATAGCATCGCGTTTGTGAGTATTGGTCTATAATTTAATAGCTGTACTGAATAGAAAGTTGGGAATGAATGCCCACTTAACGATCGCCAGCGGCAAAGTCTTTGATATTTTGAAAACTCTCGCAATACGACACCCGCTAAAATTTAAAAGATCGCGAGAATGGATGGAAATAACTATTTTTTTTTGATAACTGCTAAAATTTATAAATTACGGAGATTACTTAGAATAGGTCTCTTGCAAGCGACCAATATTCCCTATTATTGTAGAGCTCCTATTTGCTCCACATAGCAAAATGGCTTCTGTAGAGACTAGTTCCGAATGTATCGTACTAGTACATCATCTTCCGGACAGTCCAACTTGGTACGGAGGTCGATACTATCGCCTAACCAGGTTAGAATGGTGCATATGAGAGAAATACGGGATTGCCTCTGCAGTTCCTCGATCCCCCAGTTAAATATTTCGCGTGCAGATTTCGGCAAGAAAAATCAAAGGACGCTTGTGAACCGACAAACTAATTCCAGTAGATATTAATGCGGTTATCTATGAAATGTCGTCAACTTCTCAACACTTACGTACATATTCATCCATCAAACCCTTTAACTCCAATAGTGAAGACAAGCTCAAGCTTCACATGTGTTCTTATAGTTGACTCCAGTCCACGGCTGAGCATCATCTTAGCGAACGTCAATGTAATTTCTATCAGGGTAAATCTGTAAAACATCAACACGAGCCGGCACACAGTTGTAAGCAGGCATATTACTGTACAAGCTTAACCCCGTAGACTTCACTAGCTTTCAGTGAAAAAGACTAACATGATATTACACCACATTTTTCCTAATTTTTTAATAGGTTAAAGGTCACTGTTTGTGAAATAGGTTGAAGGTTATTATTTCATCAAAAGGGCCCGGATTGAACTGCATCGGTTAACTGAAAGCGTATTTGCTGAAAGCTCGACCTGATAAATCGATCAGCGAGCCAAGAGCAGGTAATCTTCATATTATACCATAAACTATGCACCAACATGGATCCTGTTTTAGAGTTTTTGTGCTACATGCAAAAACGCGGGCGGCAAAAGGTAAGTTCACAGTTGAAGCAAAAATAGGAAAAACTTACATTTAGTTACTTCAAACAATGAACATACCTTGTATTTAGCCATCCATGTATTTACGTATGGTTCAACAAGCACATAAGTTCTTAGGTTGCTATTCTATTGTATGACGCTGAGATTATGCTGTTAATAGTCTAGAGGCGCCTTGATGAAGACTTGTGCACAGTGATGAAGCGTATAAGCTCGCTTCATCACTGTGCACATTCATGAGCCACTCCCAAATACTTGTGAAGCTACAAAATCAACGTGGCAGATGAGGAAGTTTAATCAAAGTTCTTTTTCTACAGCAGTTAAGAAGCACATTTAAGGAATATTTACACCTTTATTTTTTCCTATCCCCGTACTTAACTTGGCATTGTTCAACTAAGGAACAGCTCCATATAGGCAATGTGTTCAGCGGATTTAGCAGCACAAAAAAAATGCAATTTCTTTCTTCTATAGCTGTTTCCTATAAATATAGGCAAAAAGAATATACTTTTGTTAACGAAACAAGCTCATCAGGGTGAGTGGCGATCATACAACTGCTTTTTCCTCGATAACCAACAAGATTAGAACGATTAATTACATGAAGATATAACTATGCTAAAGACGAAGCTTGGGATCCTAAGGAAAGGCAGCGTTACATGGTTTAAAGCCCAGTGCATCTTAAGGTTTCTAGTTAAGAGAGTTTGGTCAGTTCAAGCTAGGTAGTATTTTTGCCTTTATCTGCAAGGTTTATAAATTAATATGTTGAACTATAATCTTTTCTGCTGACCTGTTTAGCTGTCTTGAATTGTTATTAAATCGTTTATTATTCTGCCAGTGCTACGCGCTCATGTTAACACATATAGGCTCCACCTGCTGCAGAGCTCAACAAAAAGGAACCTAAATAATTGACTTATATAAATATACCTATAAATAACTCGTCTACATTGTTTTCAAATTAATTCGATCTAATGAATCACTGGGTAAAACTTGGTCGACAAAACAACCCGTTATTCTCGGTAACCGATGCTAGTGTGAGATTAAGCCAAACCAAAAGCAGAAGTTGTATATCTTATCTTACACTTACCTACAATATATTCGAAAACAAAGATAAATCCGAAATATTTATGAAATTATCCTTATCCTTATTCTTTTACACCACGATTTGAAAAAAGCGGGTCCACTTTCCTCATGTGCTTTCAGGCTTCTCATACCTTCTATGAACACTGGAAACCCCACATGCGGCTTCTGATAACGTTAGCTAGTGCTGTTTCACAGACGGAGCAGTGCATTCGAGACGGCAATCTTTTAAAATTTTTCAATCGAGACATGGTCATCCATATTCATCAACTGAATGAAAAGCTCATCAATAGTTTACAGCTTATATTTTTAAATACACCATTCGATCATCTTATGTACTCATAATGTCATCTAGTTTTAGCTACTTCTTCCTTTTCCAATAATATTCTTCCTCTAAGTGAAAAATAAAAATAACCATGTTTTTGTAGATTCTCTATATTTCATTATTGAAATACTACGTATTTGTAAATTGAATAACAGCAATGACAGGTCTTGGCGGTAAAAGCAACAGTATGTCTTTTAGTAAATATTCAAAAAATGTGATAAGTACTCAAAAAGATAAAACCAATTGAATATGACGCCTGTTATCGATCTATAAAAGGAATATTTAGAAGTGGTTCAAGGTCGATAAAAGGTAGCAAGAGTTAGAAAAACTTGGGTCATTGATTTGGGAACAAAGTTCACACCGTGTATTTTAGTGTTCAACTCCAACACCTCCTTCAGGACTCATAGTAGTTTACTGCAAAAGCTAGCGGCGACCACTTTTGCCTGTCTATAATGCCCGTTTGCATATGTTGTCTATCTGTTAAATTGGCAGAAAGTAACAGCGGCTTATTTCTACCTAACAAAGTGCAGAGTTTCACAGGAGGCCTAAAAACAAATTAATTAACTATGTTTTAACTATCACTCTATCTATCACCTTCTCTCACCCCCTAAACTAATTTATTTATTCTCTAAATTTTCAGGTATAGCGTTGAAGAGCTTGCCCAGCTAGATACCTTTCTCAGTTTGCTTCTGACAGGTGAACTTCTATGAATTTCAGTAGCCCGTGACTGAAAAAATACAAGTCCGCAAAAGCGAGTCTTAGAGAATATTAAAGATATAAGAGAATTTACTATTCAGACCTTTGCAATAAAAGCTTTAACGTCACTAAAAAGGATGACTTTGCCTCGTTTATGGTGTCTTTTCTGATGGAGAGGGTCTTTCTTTGCTTTGTATTGACGCAAAGACGTTAGTGGGCATCAGCTGTGCATTGCATGAAGTGCTGAGAGGTAATTAAAGGACATTTTCTGTTTATGGGGTACCCGGACTGCTAACTCGTGACAAAAGCAAGCGGCTGAACGAAATTACCGAAAAGAAGAAGTTGAATATTGACAGCCCGAAGCTTATCCAAAATAACCTAGATGGACTGAACGACATTATGCTTTATCATGATTTAAGTCACCATAGTATTTGTGAATTAATATTCTTTATTCAGCAGTTACCTGCGGTCCATTTGGCCTACCTTCTAGATTCAGACGTTTTTTTCATTATGCAAAGAACTTGAGGCATTTTTAATTATCTCTAATATTATTAACGATAATTAAAAATCCTTTTCTGCTTGTCAGGTTTGTTATTCTAGCACCTATTTTGTCTTTACATTTGCCGATATCGGACCATAAATCCGCGTATGTTAGGCGCAAATAGCAGCTACTGAGCTAACCTCCACACATGAATATTTATAAACGGTAATTGGTGGTTACTTGGACGTTTGCAGACGGTTTTTTTAGTTGAACCAGTAGTTTTTGCAAAATACCATATCTCGCATCTGAAAAGAAGTCGGTGGTTCAAGCGTTGCCAATAACATACGCTTATATATTATATACAAGTGTGATTAACACAGTGAATAATGCCTTTCAATAAGCATAAGCACACTCTTCCATGCAAATGCTACCGCGTAGTAAAAAAAACAGCCTAGATTCTGTAGTATTATGTGTGAGCTCTAAATTATACTGCCTACAAACGCCGCATTTTTCTCATGAAACTAAAATATGTAATAGTTTTATTAGTATATTTCACCAGTAGTTGATCAAAATGAATGAAAAATTAAACGTTTGTTGTCCCATTGTATTAACCTCATTCCCATACAGTTACTCGTTACTCGCGTCTAAACGTGATGGGGCCAACCATTTGATGAAATGTCAGAACACAGAAGGCCAACCTAACCTTTGAGAAAGCCTGCAGGACTCTGCAAGCCATTCAAAGTATTCTGCTTTCATGTGAACTACGTGCGTGAGAGTGACGGTAAGATCATTCGGTTTCAAGCGTACAAATAGGCTTGTCGTTGTCATTTACACATCCGTTCATTAAATTGTCCGTATGTTAGGATTTCTTTCCACGAAAATCGCTCATTAAGCTTAAGAATTAAGTTCATGCTTTTGCAGGTTATCATTAATATTAATTAGCAAGATCGCCGTTCAATCTCTACGCACTATCCAAAGTCTTTCAAACTTTTTTGCGTTTTTATTCCACAGTTCACAATGCCTTGAGATAATCTGACACTGAAAACGTCAATATTGCACCACCAATCCGAGTTGTTTATCCTTTGATGAATCTTGGCTGTTAGTTAAATCAAGCTACTAACTTCATGATTTAATTCAAATGTAAATATCTTCAAGAGCTACTTTAACCAACAGTATCGCAAATGAGTGTAATTTGAGACTGATAATGGCAGGCATGTAGGTAGGCTCCTGTTGGATTTCGAAGCCGGTTTTGTTCTTATGTTTAATATTGCCTTGCAATTCTTGGCATGGCTTGTCCTTGCTCTCAGCATGACGCCTGTCATCCAACTGTGAATACCTGACGTCCGTAGGCAATAGAAGGAGATCATTACGTCTTTTTTTCGGATTCTTTTACCCTGCATCAATTATTTTTTTTGCAGTCCTGCGCAGTCCATCCTTTAGGAGTCTTCATCGTCTCTTTGAGTTTATTTGTCGCCGTAACTAGAAATCCAAAAGATAGAGGTGAAATCTGAAACAAGAGAACTGAGTTGTACGTAACACGAAAAATACTTGAAAATCTTACCCATTATCAGATCGTAAGTATTTAAAGCACCATAATCGACACCCAATTCAATCCGGCAGATCAAGTCAGTCGTGAAAACATAAAAGAGCTTATGCATATTGAGCCTTACACCGTGATTTTTCGGATGGTTTATGTGCTCCTCAATAATATATATTATTATGCTCTCATATTCTCTCACTCGTAGCTTTTTTGCTATCAGCCAGTCTGTCGGCAATAAACGTAGTACGGAGCTGTTTGTTGAAATTAAATTTACAGTACAGCTTCCACCACCGAATACAAAGCGTCGATAAAACACTAATGAAAACATCTGTCATAATGTCCTTGTTGCAGACAACAGAAATAGAGGAAGCTCCGTTGGAATGGTCGTAGATGTCGCTATTTTTTTCTTCGCACGATGATACACGGACCGCAATCCCAGCCACAGATCAAGATCATTCCCAAGTAGCAGGTTCAATTCCGACTTTTGTATTTCGCGCTTTTTAGAGACGTTAGAAATGCTCCGTACGACGCTGTAGCCCGACGTACAGTAATGCGGCGGAAACAGTTAGTACATAAGTGAACCACATGCGTACCTTCGAAACCGACCCACAGAGATTGTCATTGTTTCGGAGATACTTCACAGAGCCAATGCGTTCTTTCTAGCTCACTGTGTGCAGTAAGTGTCTCAGCTAACAACAAAAAAAAAAAAAGCTTTCGAACACCCCGAGTTTCCACTAGTTTCTAAATATCCTTAATTGATAAGACTGTCCTTTCAAAGTTCGCGATGATTAAGGCAAGTTTTAACACTCTATTATTGAAGGTCCGATACGCTTTTTCTCAGTAGTTCTATTATTACCTGTTTTACTTTATTTTATGCGTATGGCTGCGTGCGCTAACTGTTAATGAAGTAAATCGTGAACAAGATTCGTTCTTTTAAATAATAACACTTATGATTGGTATTATTCTGTAAGGCGTATGAGAGACCTAAAAATGATAGTGAAGATCTTGACGTTTTGTGTGATGCATTCACACTTAAGAATGATCGAGGGTAAATTAAAAGAATTGAACCGATTGAAGTAAAAAATACTAAATATACATACGTCCATACAACTGTGACAGATTGCAGCCTAAATACAAGGTTATGTTGCTTCGAATGACTAAAATCTGATTATAACTGTACCTAAACAGTTGGTAATATTCTTGCGTCGCTATACAACGGAATATATTATGATACGTTATAATCAATTTTTACCTATGATACAAAGTCCAGGCGCCATTTCACTAAGCGTCATTTACTCAAGAACTGCTTTTAGATTCATTGAAGTCGCGTAATTCGACGATGACACATGCTTTAACCCGTTTGTTAATCCCACAAGATCCCACCTAATTTTAAGAATATCCTAGAAGAGCAACTTTAAACTACTTGAGCTAATATGTTTACTCTTGTTAATGTTGTTATTTATACCAACGTTTGGTCAATAAACAAAATTCTTATTGGCTACTGCTTCTTAATTTAACAACAAAATAATGAAAATGCCGATTTTGAAAAATGCTGAAATGAATCGATGTGTTGATTATTCGTTTTTTTTTTAATAGACGCCATTTCTTTCATCGGCCAAATCAGAGATTGACTTAGCCATTCCTTCGAACAGTTTTCAAGGTTATAGGTCGCACAGAGGAGTGATCCATAGCTATTCAAAGCACTTTTCATTTGATCACATATAAATCTCACTGCATGAAGTCAATCGTGGACAAGTACTGAAAACTGGAAGATTATGCAACACTATATTATTCTACTCCTATCGTAAACGCGGCTTTTTTGAAGAGGACAGAGGTTACACGAAGCCATTATGTTTTACGGTGGTTTGGGATACTTTAATCCGTTAAAGAAAGGTTAGACTAATCCGTAGAAACTATTGCTAGCACATTGCCAATTCGCAATTGGGAACCGCTTATTTGGTTAACCATAGATAAGTATCCTTTTTTGGCTTTGACTTACACGCTAAGCACTCAAGCTTCTCTTTGCAAATATCATTTCAATTTGATATAAACCCATTGAATCAGCATTACATACATGGTGTCATAAACAACGTTGCACTACAGGAAAGCTTTCTCCAAGAATAAGGTGAGTCATACATACTCTAAAACAGCAACTCTAATAGCATGGCCAAGATTTTATGTTGATGCTACAAGCTTTACGTGCCGTTATACCGCCGCTGAAAGCAACCTAATTGAAAAATGACAGATCATTCGTTTAAGCTGTCTAACATGGGTAACACCGAACAAGGTGCTAATGTCTTGAATCTACAGCATTGATGCATAGGGGCACGTGCGTGCCATTTGCGGCCTTGCTCAAGTGTATTGTATAAAATAGAATACAACATTATATGTTGTATTCTATTTTACACAATACCTAAGGCTTAATACCAGTCTTTGCCACATGCTCCTTTTATGGTGATTGAAATGTCTACTTGAAGTTGCCAAAATGATTTCGTTCCTATAACGAGTAACGAAGTGTGGTTCGAGTGCTTTATAGTGTTGATATATAGAAACATATACAGAACGTCCAAATGCCCAATTTCGTCGCCGGATATTGTCTACCGTCTGAACATGAGTCCATTGACCAAACAAGTGTATAAAGATGTCTAAATTGACCTTACTTGTTAGTGCCCATGTTGAAAAAAAACATGGGACAAAACCTTGTTATATATTTTTAAATAAAATTACCTCGTACTTGATTGTACAAATTGATGTCAGCCTTGTTACATATGCATTCATTACTTTCATTTATTTCATATGGTTTAGTCATTTAAAACGAGATTATATAATTCTGAATTTAACCATTAAGTTTACTTCTACATTCACCTACAGCTTGTGATGTACGTATATGCGCGTATTTACTGAACTAAGAATATCGAACGAAATGAACGCAGTAGTTATATAGCACTTCAAGGAGCTAACGCTTTAATATATTTCATAATTTTTAGAATAAAAGTTCTTATTCAATTAAGGAAAATATGGAAATTAAAGTCTGTAAATATTAAACTGTTATTTAAAAAAGATTCAATGATAAACAACTGAAAATATTTTGTACATAGAAAATTAATGTTAGGTAAATTATTACGTATCATTCACTTAAAAATGGAATACTGCAATCGAGGTCTAGACCATGACTACCTAACGCACAAATGGCTTCGAGCGATATCTTTTGAATCCACAGGTACACGGTCAGTACACGAACTGTGAGTATCAGGGCAATAACTATTTGTCTAACTTAATTATGTTTTGGATTTGTACTTGTGCTCAAGATCGCCTTGGCGCAAACTCTAGGGTGCGCGAAGTATTTAGTAAGAACACCTGGCGTAATCATATCGAAGGAAAAAGTGGTTGTCCAATTACCTCTTACCCAACCATAGTGATGGCCTGTAGCAGCGCTATCGATAGGTGGAAGATAATAAAAGCACCTTGGCATAGCTGCGCGGGCAACGGATAAGAAGGGCACGGATAAGAACGATGAATGGTTCAGCACTTTGTATTCTGCTTACCCCGTTATAGCCAAAGCGCCCGCTTCATGGCCGGCCATCGCAAACGCATCCATCCATTCGATATCGAGAGCGATACCAAACAATCACTGCCGCCGGTGGTAAATTAAATTTCGTTTGAAAGTTGTCGGTGTTTTCTGTGGAGCTGCTGTTGATGTTGATGTTCTTACGCGATTAGTGCGGAAATGAGCGCCAAATGGATAACAGCGATGAACTACAACTTTACTTATCATATTCCAAAATTTACTAAGTTTAGCTACTAGTATTTGTGGGAACGTGCGCTAGATGTAGAGCGTTCATTGAACCTCATGTTCGGGCCGTGCTATAGCATTCAATACTTGTCACATTTGTCTCGCTTTAAATGTTGTGAAGTAGCCGGACAGCAAATTCCAGACCGGTAAGTTCTAAGTAGAAAGTTCCTCGTTGATGGCTTTCTTATTTTAGGTGAGGAATAGAAATGAATGGACATGATGTGTCATTATAGAAGCATAAACACCTAAGCATGTGTCTATTATAGCACTCTGTAATAGCAAGCTAGCAGTTGGTAGTGACTGTGTTCGAACCAGTGTTGTTGTTGTTTTGAGTCAAATGGCGGCACTTCCAGTAGTGCATTATAACTAGAACTGTTGAACAGAGACACCGTTAGTGCACACAGAAGTTTAAAATAGAAAATTGTGCCATTTGTGAAATGGTAATAACACGGCTGCGAGGAATACCTTAAGTAACAAGTGTTTTCACGGCGACAACTGACAGGAAAATTCGTTAATGGCTATTAGTTTATTCTGACACCACATCTTCACGTATGTACATTCAGCCAGCAGTTTTGCATCGTTGTAAAATTCGAATTTATCCAAAAGTGATCATTTAGAAGATAGACTTTTAAATTCGAGTAAGTAATCTCGTGGTGATGATATACTACATGACAGGTTTGTGCGTTGAAAAATGCGCACACTCTTATTATTTCGAGTTTCGTCATTCCTTTTTTTTTTTAATAAATATGATTTTGTAACAACTGGACAAACGTTTCTGCTCAGCGATTATTGATGTTAGATTAAACAGTACAGATGACAGAAAGGTTGAGATCATTTTAGTAAAAAAAATCTGCGAAAGCTGAAAATTATAACGGGCTTCGAAAAATGTATTTAATTTGCAAATTGTTCCGTCGTTCTGACGGCAAGCAGGAGCAAAGGCTGTCTTAAAGTTAGTTATAGCTGCCAAGTTTAGCAACGTAAAAAATGCGACATTAATGGAAGAAACGCTAAACGAGTATGTAGTGTTTAAAGCAGGCGAGTGCTGCTGTTAATTCAACGTTTATATGTACCAATGATATGCTAAGCATCGAACATTATACGAAAAGTTGACTGAGCTCTTTTCAAATTCATATAAGCTTCTCATGCACGTGAATCCCATTAGGTGCATTTGGTGGTGATCGCCTGATCCGTATAAATCTATATGGCCGTTGTTTTTATCCGGAAATAAATAAGTGAGTAGTGAATAATAGCCTGGGGGTGCCCTCGATCGTCTTCTGTGGGGTACCTAAAGTTATGGACTCAACAGGAGGAATGGGAAGCATGCCTGGCAATGCTGGGGTTCCGCCAGCACAACCTCCTCCGGCAGGACTTCCCGGTGGTGGCAGTGGAGCTGCCTTGGCTGCACCCACGTCGGCGGATGCCTGTTTATCGATCGTACACAGCCTTATGTGCCATCGACAGGGTGGAGAAAGTGAATCGTTCGCAAAAAGGTAAGAAAGCTTGCGATGGTATGTAAATTTATGGAACCGAATATTCTCCGAGAACACTTATAGGGTATAGTTAAGACCTGAGGATTAGAGAAACATATATGGTTTTTTAGCATGTACTATATAAAAAGCAGAGAAGGAGAACTTTTTGAAGATCCATCGGGAGATTCTATTGGAAATGACGCTGAATTTACACGTACTGAGTTTATAACAAAAAAAAAATCAGCGATTGTTTTATACTCACACGGTAAATAAACGGGCGAGTTTTATAATAGTTCTATTCACTCTTTGCTGCTCGCGACAGGGCTATTGAGTCACTTGTGAAAAAACTTAAGGAGAAACGAGATGAGCTTGACTCGCTGATCGCAGCAATAACTACAAATGGAGCACATCCCTCCAAGTGCGTTACGATACAACGAACCCTTGACGGAAGACTGCAGGTCGCAGGACGAAAAGGATTCCCTCATGCCGTGTACGCTCGAATATGGCGTTGGCCTGATCTACACAAAAATGAACTCAAACACCTGAAATGCTGTCAGTACGCTTTTGACCTAAAAGCTGACTGGGTGTGCGTTAATCCTTACCATTATGAAAGGGTAAGCATGCATCCACGATAATTAATTTTTTATATCACGTGTAATACGGGAAAATTAACTCGTGCATTATAAATAATGAGTTATGAAAATATAGCTGGACTGCTTTATCGTATCACCTGTCATCTGAATTGCTATCGTTAATAGTAGGATGCTGTTTTGTAAGCCTCCCTTATATAGTGTAAGCTCTTCATAAGCAATAGCATCGTACCACAGTTATCACGGTGTTTTCTTACAGCAGGTTTCAGCTGGTCTGGACCTCTCTTCGTTGTCACTACAAGCATCATCAGCAGGTCCATCAGAGTCGGCCGTTTTAGGACATGGCGGACATCATGATGAGGAACTGGTGAAGAACGAGTGGGACATGGGGGTGCCAGGCGGATACATGTCTGGGCAGAGTGGACGGCAACAGCAACCCCAACAAAATCCATTCTACGTTCAGGTTGGTTTACTAGCCATTAGTATTGATAGTTGTTGAGCAAAAAGTTTCGCGTAAGTCGCTTTTGACCTAGAAATATTGTGAGTGATCTGGCAAATAATTTCAGATGTTTTGATCAATTATAAATTCGCCTATTGGCCTCTCAAGAATCCGTTATCCACGTTCGAATGTATGCTTTAAGGTTTGCGTGGAAAACAGTACTTATATTGTTTGACAATGCAAGCCACGATGATTCTTGATGAATTGTTTTATAAATGAGTTTTATAATAAGAACGTTGTTGGCGACTGTTGGATAATTCTTCAATGACTAAACTCCAATAATCGGGCTAACTAGATGGCAGCTTTAGGAAACACTAGAACTCTATACTCTAAGATAATTTTTAAGCGTAAATATGTCGATGTTATGTATTACAGTCTGGCCGTCCAGGTTCCTCAACATCTAGCCACAGTAGTTGGGGTACTTCGCAAGGCACACCTTCCAGCGGCAGTACATTACAGTATACAAGCGGAGATCAACTGGGTCAGGCAGCGTCTCAACAACAACAACATCAACCAACTCATTACTGGCATCAGCAGGTCGGTGTTGTTTGTCTCATTATGGCGGAAAAATCGATTGTTGAGAAGTTGTTAATTTAAGTACAGCTTTATGCCAAAGGCAGAAATCTTAATATTAGTTGTTGATCTGATTAGTTTTGACAATGGTTATTTTCAGACCGGTCAAACTACTCCGACCGTTCTCTTGAGTTCGCAACCCCCGCCTGAGTTCTGGTGCAGCATCGCGTACTTTGAGCTAGACCAACAGGTATGCAAGTAAGACGCTTCAAACCTTTATTTGAAAAACAATAGGCATACGAAATACTCTCAACACATGTGAACCGCGTCATTTGCTTGAATTGATACGGCTTGTTTTCTAGGTCGGCGAAACTTTCAAAACCCCATCATCATCTCGGCATGTTCTTGTCGACGGTTTTGTTGACCCTTCCGGAGGATCGAGGTTCTGTCTCGGGGCCCTGTCCAATGTTCATCGGTATGCAATGCATTAAAAAAAAAGAGTAATAGTAGCTTCCTTATGATATGGACATGCAGTGTTGAAACTCTTAGTCCTACTATCTGAATCCTTACTACATGCTATTTTTTCATCAAGCAACGAGCTATGCTTTATCAGGCAATTTATGTACATGGTTAATTGTACTTCAGAACTGAAGCATCCGAACGTGCTCGAATTCATATTGGCAAAGGAGTTCAACTTGATGTGAAAGGAGAGGGTGACGTCTTCTTGAGGTAATATACATTTCCCCTTGGAGTGCTGCTTGCCGAAATACGCGCTTCATAGAATATTTTAGAAAATCCTGTTGTAACCTGCATCGATATACATAGACGGATGATACCTGAAGGAGTGCAAAAAAAGTATTGGAAGTTTAGCTAAGTGGTAGGGCTTATATATAATTCAGCTTTAATTATTGTCATCAAAGCAGATAAATGGCGCTGTGTATGGAAGTACCACTGTTTTAAATTACCCCGTCATCTAATATATATATAATAGGTGTCTGTCAGAACATTCGGTGTTCGTACAAAGCTTTTTCCTCGATCGGGAGGCTGGACGCCAGCCGGGCGATGCCGTCCATAAAATTTATCCTGGAGCCTGCATTAAGGTAAGAAGCCTTTTTTATTTCAGTTTCTTTATAACAGTAAAGCTTCTTTTTTTTAACTAAAATATTACGATTTCGTATGTATTATGGTATTATCCATAGAACTTCAGGACGACTACATTTTTGAAGTATTATATCAGAACTCTATATCATGTCATATAATGTGGTGCATAATATATCTGTATTTCTCGTTGTTATTTATATCGAAACAGTTGAACATGGGCTGACATGTCAGGCGTGAGTTGACTCACTGTTGTAAGAATTTCCAGTCAACACTTCATCATATGTCCTCTGTATTCTGTCGGAATCTTTGCAGGTATTTGATCTTGCGCAATGTCACACGCAGATGCGATGCAAGGCACAAAGCGCTCAGGCAGCGGCGGCAGCGCAAGCGGCCGCAGTTGTTGGCCATATAGGAGGAACTGGAGCGTCAGGTGCAGTTGGAACTGGCCTAACCCCAGCCATTTCACTGTCAGCTGCTGTTGGCGTCGGCGTTGATGACCTTCGACGTCTCTGCATCCTTCGACTGAGCTTTGTTAAAGGCTGGGGGCCCGACTATCCTCGTTCGTCAATCAAAGAAACACCTTGTTGGCTTGAGATACATCTTCATAGGGCATTACAGCTGCTTGACGAAGTCCTTCACAGTATTCCTCAGCAGCAGCCTCCGCCGCCACCACCAACCCAATCGTCCGTTGAATAAACGAAGTCATTAAACGAAAACGGGTTATAATACAACTAAGGGCAATAGTAGTATTATTATTAAACTGTGAAATATAATTAGTGAACAAGAGGACTAGACGACAGTAAAAAGCGCTAAAGTACAAATTCATTACTGTAACATGTAATGTCCTGTAACATCTGTAGGGCTTATTTTGTTAGGTTTTATTCAAGAAAGCCTCTAGAGAGTTTCATGCTGGTATATGCAAATGTATGCCCCAACTTTTGGGTTTATATCTTACTTTAATTGAGCTTCTAAGTGTAATAAATTGCAAATAGTTCATAATACTGCCCAGGTGAGCTGATCAACCGTTTTGAGCTTAAAGACCAGTCAACGCCATGCCTTTTACATACGTCAAAGTGCTTCTGTTTCAGCTTTTTCTACGGTTTTACATCAATATAAATATAATTACAGTATCTGCAAAGAAAACATTTAAATAATGGGAAAAGTGTTTCAAGAAGCTAAGTATTGTACTTTTGGTACTGTTGTGAATTCTACTTTTTAGAAAATGCTGGGATCTATGGGAGATATAGTGGGAACCGAAAATACATGCATGGTTGAGTCTCATGTTATGTTGATTATATCGGATCAAGTATATCGGAATCGGATCAAGTATTTAACATAATGACATCCTGCGAGCAGCAAAGGATGCTTTCAAAAGTGGTAGACTTGTTCATTTAATCTCCAGTACTACTCTGGTATGCATATCATAAAAATCAGACATCGATATAAAATATAATGATTGATAGGCTTTTGTCCAACTCAAGTATCGAAAATTAACTTATTTTACGATAAAATAACAATATATTCATTATGAAAAACAATCAGAATAGGATATATTTTCATCAATTCAAAAAACTGGTTGTGCTGTTAGCAGCAATGCCATTCTATGCTATTAAAATTATTTCGACACGTTTTTATTTTGATGATTGTTATCACCAGCCTTCTTATTTAAGAGTATGTTTAAATTATTTAAAATTTTCATATAACTATCAAATGTACTCTTGTGATGTTAAATATAAGAAGTGGAACAAATAGGGCAATTTTGTTCTCGATCCACTAAAAACATATAGTGAACATATAGATATACCCACACACATACTTGCATGCCTTACAAAATTAATTGTTAATTACTGTGTATAGGAAATGTATCAATAAACTGTAGAATTTCGGAACTGAAAATTTTAGCCTGTCCATTGTGACAATCAAGCTTAGATATATATGCTTATTACACAAGCTGTGTTGCTGATAGGAAAAACAGCCGTATTGACGGCACCAGTAGCAAAATACTGCTCAAATATGAACCCTCTAATGATCGTCTGCGACTCTGGACAAGGGCTGATTAACTGAAGTCGTCGCAATTTGCATAGTATATCTATTTTCATTTATAGAGGAAATAATGTGGTCGTATGACGTGCTGTTATACGTAATACTTCAACATTAATATATGTATACGGAAAACGGAAGGAAACTTAAGATTGTGCAGAGCATGCTATGGTTTCGCCATGTTCACCGTTTACGTGGTGTTATAGATACGTACGGAGAATATACTATGTATAATCTTGTATTTAGCTACTCTTTTTCACGTTTAGAATCTTACTTAACAATGTTCCAGTTTAGTGTCATTTATTATAATAAAATAAATAAATAAAGAATTAGTGCATTCTTTTCTAGATACTAATTCCTCTAGTACGGTATATATACAGTGTAGACTCTCGGAGTGAAAAAAAAACATCCAACATATTTTTTTCACAAATAGCAACAACAGCGGTCTATTTTACCACTTTGCGGTTGACATTTTCATATTTTTATTTTCGTAGCTTTACAGCCGTAGTTTTCGTAGTTTTTTTTTCTTAAGAAACAAAAGGACAAGAAGCACCTTATCATAGGCTCACCTCCTAAGTTTTCGATGAATGTTTCATTGCTCTCATTTCCTGAAATCGCTTTATTTCTACAGGCTCCTTGTTAAGTCCTTGATGTGTTTTTCTTATCCTTAAAATTCCATCGCCCCTCTATAAATCCAAATCGAAAATTCTTAGCCCCATCGAAATTCGTTCGGGCCATTAAATTCGCTAATGCTGGTATTTTTGTTGTTGCTATTCCTCCTCTAAATTGAACGTCATCGTTGTTTTACGCTCCTTTTTGTTATTTTCCTTGCCATGTTGCTTTTTGTCATCGTACGTTGTTCATTACGCCTCCATACGTTTACTGCAGTTGTTTAGTTTATCTTTTTTAATGTATTATTTATTATCTGATCAACATCATCATCGTCGTCGTCATAATTATCATAAACATCATCGTTTGAATCCGCCACAATTGAACGTTTGAAAATTCCTTCTCACCCTCCACGAGACTCGACTCCCTCTGGTCATATTTATATTTGAACAAAATACCCACACTGGAATTAATTTGCAACTTGCTCCGATCGGTAAAGGCTCACTAACTCAATCAAAAAACGGAAGCCTGTTTGTATGCAAGTTGATTTAGTGCATTTTTAAGTGTGGCCACATTGTGTTAAATCTGCACCTTATTTTCGCTCGATGCTCGTCATTTGCGTCTTTGGGAACGAACGGGTTAAGAGCTGACGGGTCGCCCCGCCACCGAGGGTAGGGAAGTATATAGGTTACCTGTGGCTGTTTATAACTCTACTGTTCCTTCTGTTTCTGTTGCTGCTGCTGCTGTTGTTTTCAAAAATGACAACGTCAACAACACTAACGACATTCGATTTCGAGGAGGATGCCACGACGGACAATGCTGGGGTAATAATGCTTTTGTTACTATCATGGGAAACCATGATCGTGCGCGACGTTGTATGGTGTTCTCTTTTTGTTGGCCAACGCCAACTTGCCAACTTTTGTGGTTCAGTTGCTGTGTTGATCGTTTCGATGATTATCATCATCACCGTTACTTTTATAACCGCCTGGTTCATAGTTGTGCTTTGTTTTTTAATGATAATAGCAATAATAATAAGAATATATGTCGTCTTGTTCTTGTTAGAAGCATCATTAGTATTCTTATTATTATTATCATATTTTTCTCTTTTTGTCTCTCTCTCTTTCTCTCTCTTCATTTCGTTATTTACAGCAGTCGACGGTTGCGTGATCTTCATCTACTTCGCCCTCGCTTTCGCATGGGGCACCATCAGCGTCGTCTAGATCGGAAAATTTATTCCTGCTAGTCACCACCTGGAAAAAATGCCAAGGCAGGGGAGTAAATTAAAGTTTTTTTAAAGAAGTAGAGATTTGTTATCTTTCTTCATTTTGTTTGTAGCTAGCTTATAAGAGCTGTTGCATTAGCACATGCTAATTAAAACATTTTTGAAGACCTACAAAGATTGACCAACATGCTTATCTCGTTCCGGAACTATATATATATATATATATATATGTAAGAGCACGCCGTTTGGGAAACTTACGATGGTTTCATTTTCGTTTGGCTGCTGTGGGGCTGCCACTCTTCTATCGGCACGAGCCTTCCGGTCGCGTTCTCGCTTTTCTTTTTCTTCGCGAGATTCATCACGCCACGATCTCTCTTGTTTGGGTTGCTGATAGGAACGTGGAGTGGGCTCGTTGTTATTCTCGTGGTTTACGTACTGAACTTGTGCAAGTCTCTCTTTTTCGCGTTCTTCCTCTTCTTTGGCAGCCTCCTTTGCTTGGGCAGCGAGTTTTGCCTCGATCTCTCGCTCTCGGGCGGCCGTATCGACCGGCTTGGCAGCTCCAAAGATGTCGGCATTCTTGGGCTTATCAATCTTTGGTCGAGGCGGTTCGGGAGCCGGCTCGTCTGCTTTAATCGGAATCACCTAGACGTGGCATTTGTAGTCGACAAAATGAATCTAATGGTTATGTTTAAATGTTTGTATGAAAGTAAAATATAACATAAATATTATTAATGAGAAAACAGGGACACAAAAAGACACTTCAGTTCAAAGCAATTTTACATTCGATTGAACTATAATCAATACGCTTTCTTAATAAGTGTAAGGTCCTTGTAATTTTGTCCGAGGTCATCACAAATTTTTGTCGCTAATTAGTTCATTGCGTGAACTTATATAATAATAAAAACTGCCCTACGTTTTCAAACAGCACTATATTATGATGGAGTTGAAAAGACACTCAGTTAACAAGTGCTTATCGCATACCTTAATGGGCTCGACGGGCTTCGTTCTCGGAGCTAAATTCAACTTCGGTCTTTCAAGTGGTCCTCCCGAATCATCTCCACGGTAGTCCCTCGAGTCTCGTGGCGGTTCGTAGCGACCGCCGAATCCACCACGATCGCGATTGTCCCGTTGTTCAAAACCACCTCGGCCTTCGCTCGACCTCCAGTCGCGACTCATCTCACGATCCCTGTCACCAAAGCCCCCGCGATCCCTGTCGCCATAACGGTCACCATACCGATCACCAGCCCTCGAGTAGCCTCTGCTGTCTTCATAACCGCGACTCATCGGGGGATCTTCTCTGCGGGAGGCTCGCCAATCGGTGCCCAGGTCCCTTTCGGGTCTATCATTACGATCGCTTCGAAGGCCAAAGCCTGTCCGGTCTCTGATGCCAAACGGACCTTTGTAATCTTCGTACTCGCTTGCCAAGCCAATTTTAATTGGCCTGTTTCTCAACTGATCCCCATCGAAGCCGAGCGCTTCAACGAGCGAACGACGGTCCTCGAACTCGGCGTAGCCATAACCCCTTGGTCGTTTGGCGCTGTCGGTGACGAGACGAATCGATGATATCTTTAACAGAAACAGGAAAATTAAAGGAAACGTAAGGTTCTGGGAAATAAAAAGATCTCAGCTAAATGAATGTATGAAGTCCAATGATTGTAAAGTCTTATTATCGAAATCAGTGGAAAACTTTCTGATGAAATACGAGGTGGGTTCGGTTACCTTTAGTTCATGAAAAAAATTTGCAATTTCCTCTTCGCCGATATCAAATGGAAGGTTTCCGAGGTAAGCAGTATATGGTGGCTCCGTTGGGACCTTTGAGTCGTCAACCCGACCTCCTCGGGAAGACATCGGAGCTGTGGGAAGAACCATCTCGTGGATCGTTTGTGCTAATGAGATAAACACAAGGTTAGCGGTATAAAAACCTTAAGTCGTTTGCTAAATCATTATGAGGGACTTCTGTATAAAATTAAGTTCATCAAATGCGCCCCAAATGCTCCCACATTGCAAACTTATTTCGCTTGAAATGATCAGAAAAATCGATCAAGACAAAATTAGACTTTATAGAACCGATAGAGTGGATCAATGCTTACTGTAATTGTTTTCGTCGGACCAGTCAATTTTCTTTTGGACTAGCGTATACCCAGCTTGCACCGGCTTTCCACCTTCCGAAAGAAAATCGGTCAGCTCCATTGTACGCCCCTTCATTTTCTTTTTACCTGGAGGGATAATGTAGGTAAAAAAGAACCTTTAATAGAGATTTGAAACATACTGAAAACGTTTCTTAACAGCTCACCAAGTATTCTGCCTTTAGCTTTACTGAATGCTTCAAACTATCGTCTTTTTCAGAAATGGAAGTTTCAATACATGCATAATTCGTTCACAACTGTGTATGAAGAAAATAATAATGGCCAACCAATAGCGGAACATAATTTCTTTCCTAGCATTTCATCTTTCGGGTGCAACTGGAGAGTAAATACGATTCCAATAAAGGAACCCCAATTCGGTCGAGTTTTAAATCACAATTATTGGAACATGTTGTCGTTATGCAGAATACGTGTATGTGCATTTCGCATGCAAAAATTATGTTTTGAAATTATAGACAAGCAATTTTCGATCCGAGGAACGATGCTTAAAAAGCATCGTTAGCACTACAATCGTATTAGAAGTTTCACGCATCATTCAGCCCAGCTTAAGATGTATTGCCGCCTCCCTCCTTTCTTTAAGTACGATCAGCCCCGAATACTGTGAGACAACGACGATCACTACCGGAAATTCAGTGACTTTATGAATTTAGTCCCAACTCAAACAATCGTAGATTAACTAGTAAAAACCAAAAACAAGTCAAAGCAAAAAACAAGTGTGACAAAATTATTCTCCGCATTTCGCAAGGTGTTACGCCTAGTATGCAACTATACTTAGGTCATTTGAAATTATTGTATCGGTGTTTGGCTAATGGAGACTAAGCAGGATTTTTCTTGCCTGCTTTTTTTATAATTAGCTATACGTAGCCGTATACAGGCGCAATTTTGAAGATTAAGTGTGGTTTGTTAGATCCGAATTAAAATCTTAACGTTTCAAAAGAAAGAACATCCTGGTGGTGATTCCTAAACTATGTACAGTAAACTCTTAGTGGTAACCAATATGATATAAAGAGCAAATTGTCACAAATGTTTATGCAAACTCTACAGCTGTACACAAATATATACTTCCTTTTTCTCTTTACCTCTTCGAACATTTATGGATATTCGGCCTATAACAGATATTTCTAGGCACATACTTTTCTAATTAGTACACAAGTATGACATTGTTAATTTTAATACATTAGCAATGTCTACCATTATTTTACCTTTATAGTTAAAATGAATAATACCACCGAAATACTGACCGAAGCGCTCGGGTAGACTCGCTCTTATTTTTTCGTTAATTCCAACGATATTATTAACACAGTGCATTGTAACTATACCGTAATGATGTAATTCTTATTTGCTTCCATAATGTATCCGACAGAATAACCAGTCTTTTTCTACCAGGCGTCTGCCGGTTGCCTTTATTTTCTGGAACCACCACAGCTGCATGGTCACCCCCACCAATCCCCCTCATGGAAGCAACAGCGAGCAACAATGACAAAGACGGTTGTAGCGCCCCACGAGCACATACAGCGACCTTGATGTGTTCTTGGTGATGGTTGCCTTGCGCTTTTATCGTTTAATTGACGGCTGATAGACAAAGGAAAAGGATCAGCTTAATCCATAGCTGTCAACAACAACGGCACAATGGACTGTGGCACACGCCGCTAAGATCACATTTTCATTATCGAGCCTCGAACGCTGAACTGTTAAAGATTATGACCCCAAAGGCCGCGGCTCCTGCAGCTACAGCTACTGTCTTTATTTAAGGTACCCTCATAAGGTACACGCAGATCGACATGGTGATCCGTGTACGTGAATACAGATCATGCACGGCAGCAACAGCATACAATTCGAGTGCTGATAGAAGCTTATTCAGAAAATATACGTACATGCGCAGCGACATTGGAGTCCGTAAGAAGTCGAGTTGTTTTACAATATGGTATTTATAGACGATCCAACATATAAGGCTGGCTAATCTTCTTGTTTATGTTGCCTTAGCGCGGTGAGTAATTGTTCTAGTCCTTCGATTTGCTTAACCCAAATAACGCCTATGAGTTGATAGCGATCAGGTGTAATATCAATGCTTACAGCTTTAACGCGTATACTGTCGCAAAGACTCAGAATTGGCTATTCATTAGGCGCGCCCCTTGATATTAAATTACGTAAAATTAGCTCATGGGTGATTACGCTTAATAATCAAGTAATAGAACAGGGTTGCCAGAAACTATATCAACAGGGAACATATGAACCTGGTTAATAACATATGTTCATGAATTCTAAATAGATACAGTTATATATTTATAATTATTTCAGAATGCGGCCGTAGGTGTCAATCTATTATCTTTCACCATCATGACCTTAAAGACGTTTTCAAAACAACCCCTCCTCGCATAAGACTATCTGCAATGTTATTTGTGAATGACGTAATGGAGTGTAGCACAATTGGCATCAAACGTTGAAAAGAAAACGGGTCAAACGAACGCTAATGTTTCGATAGAATCTCTTGCTAGTGAGCAACCTGTTTTTGAACTGATAGCAAACATCAGAATTACATACAAATACGAAATAAGCTACTATGGTTTATTAACATCTCGAAAATGTTAAATTCAAAATCTAGTGGTCAATTTTGCAAGTTTTATAAATACTTGCAAGGAGTGAGCAGGAGTGAGCATTAGGCACACACACAGACACTCATATATATATATATATATATGTATATATATTTTTTAAAAACATTTGTCGCCAATTTTGACGTTGGAAAGCCTCATGAGATTTTCTCGGTATATTATTGAAAAACCTCAACACGCGCTCAGGCCTCATTCACAGGCCGAAATTGACACTGGTCACTTGCCCAAAATAACGAGTTGCCGGCTAAGTCACCATATGTCTCTGTGAGAAGACCAGAACAAATAAAAACGGACAGACGCAAAAGAGCTTATTTCTTGTAAACAGCTCCTTCTGTCCACTGGCCAAGCAACAAAAAGTGGAAATTCGGCCGCGTTACATTAAATCGACATCGCCATGTACAGTAGGAAAGGGATATATAGCAAACCACACATACACACATTGTGTTCGTTATTGCTGCTTCCTATCCAGCACATGACTGTGCAAATAGCAAAGCAAAAAAGCCATCCGTCATGGAGGAACAGCGTTAGGAAGACTCCATTTCTCAGGTAAATCAATCATTCTGCCTACCATGTACCTAGATAGAGAGCGTACAGGCAGATAAAGAGAAATAGGCAACGCATACCAGCCTTAACAAGTTTTGCCTTTTCTGAAGCACCGCCCCTTTATATGCCCTCTAGGCTATTTGGTAAAACACGGCCGATAGAACGAAAATATGTCTTCCTTAACGGAACAGCCCAACATCTTCGAAAAGAGGAAAATCGAATGCCATTAAGAAAACGCGGGCGACTCATCAGCCAACAATGGGCAGGTGACTTTGCACCACCTATAGAATAGGGCAAGTGTATCAGTGTCGCGCCCGTGACTCGAAATTGTTTCGCACACTGTAGCCAAAACAGCACAGCAATCAGATCGAACGCAATGACGGAGTTTCTGACACAAACTCGTCAGCCGATGCATAACTAAGCTCGTACGGTTGACAGTCAAGTCTGACCCGCCAGAACGGGGGGCCGGTGTGCCAAGCAAACCGCCATAGCTGCAACGTATGTCGTGCCCCGTGGCGGGTCGTTTGCCGATTGAGACTGCGTGTGAGTGTGTGTCGGCTTGCCGTCTTCGAAATTTCGGCACAACGCAAGGGAAGCATGTCATACATCTCCGGCGTCAACTTCAGCTATGTCGTAAACTTGAACTGAACAGCATTTAATAGCACACATTATTATATTAGTACTCACTCATTTTGTCGCGATTTCTTCGCAATTTCACAGAAATCGAAAGAATGGAACAGCACCGCTTTGATTGCAGCCCCGTGGACCACGTTAACGCATCCAACACCGACCTCTTCCGCGTTCGATTTTCCTAATCACGAAATGTATCATTCTCAGTTGTAGGTTTCTAGCGATGCAAGGGTCGCCGTAGACAAGGATTGATTGTCACAAATAATACAATAAACAGGACACTATTTGCTGCCGAAACGAAATAAAGCAAAGTGATGCTTCGTCCAACTACACTAGCAAAACAGTTGGCGCCATAATTTAAATACACAAATGGCGCGACCATCGGAGAGAGGGCGTACCCATCCGAGTGTCAGAAAAGATGAAAGAGAGGAGTCACCGGAAACTATATTCCCCAAAAGTATTTCCCAAGAGAGATGAGCACATTATGACTGTTTGGCTTTCGTTGATGTTGATTGTGTGGAATTGCTACGAGGTTACAAAAGAGTAGGACTCCGACCTATGAGTTAAGTCTTCTTCGGTGGGTCTTCAGTCTAAGCTCAGATATGCATTCAAACACAAATTCATCCTTATTTGACGACAGGTACTTGATCGACGTAATTCAATTTTACGATCAATCCTCTAATGAGTCACTGATGGCAAGACTGAATTAACGACTAAGGCATTTTTGCATTTTGATCTACAAGCATTAAAGTATTATCTTTCACTGCTCCAGGTCACTATATATGTATATACATATATGCCATTTAAAAGTATCAACTAAATAGATTTATTGATATTGTCCAAATGCTAAAAAATATATATTACAGGACACGGTTTTTCTTTTAAATAATACGTACCTGTATTTAGAGATAATCTGTCTCTACATAAAGCCTACCTATTATATAGGTAGCAAAATCTTTAAAACTTTATCTTGTTGTTATTAGAAGCGGCAATAAAATAACCAATGAAAATTGCCACTCGAGTGTTTTTCTTTTTTTTATATTTAACGGGATCGCGGCCACAGTATATGATTTATTTAGCATGTGGATTAGGTATTGAAGAGAACATACAATTTTTAACAGTTTCTATCTATAAGAAT
Source organism: Varroa jacobsoni (assembly GCF_002532875.2). Classification (NCBI taxonomy): domain Eukaryota; kingdom Metazoa; phylum Arthropoda; class Arachnida; order Mesostigmata; family Varroidae; genus Varroa; species Varroa jacobsoni. The sequence goes on from NW_019214248.1 coordinate 122,009, forward strand.
AATAACAATTCCATAGAAAGTGTACTTTTATATTTGTTCGAATATTTACACTTTTCAAACGAAATGTTACTTCGCTCCTTGACAAAATTTAAAGACTCATGTTTTAATATATTTTAGCCTTTAAGAAACATGAACTTAAACTAATTGGTTCGAAGCAATTAGGCTAAATATAATAAAATGGTTCTAATCTAGCTTAACCTAGCTGAAGTTAAAGGTCAATTACGATGATTTTGTTTACTGTTCTGTCGTAAAGAAACTTGCTCTTTTTCAAGCCGTAATATTATCTCAAAAATCGTCTTATTATCATCGAAATTACTGTTGTTTTTTATATTCCATTGTTACGGTATTCAATTTGTAGTGCATGTAGTCTGAGGTAATAACAATATGGACATGTCCTATGCCCTCTTGCAGTATAAACTTACTCATTCCGATCCTTAGGCCAAATATATTAATATATTAGTAGTAGCACTATCATAGGGTAAAGAGATCGCCACTGCTAAAAGTTGAAAACGAAGTTTTTTAGAGGTGTGATATTAACCCGTCGATCTATCAACTAAAATAGCTCTCATTTAATGCCGCATGTTGCCTTAGGCCCCATCTATTGATTTTTGTAATATCAAGGAACCAAACAAATAACGCAAACTTCAGACTGCGCCTCTACTGGTGATGGAAATCGGTTTTATATTGAAAAAACTCAGTCGACATAGCCCGAAAATTTTCGACCTAGGGGCATTCAAGTGCCAATGTAGTGCGATGACGTCAGATATGTTCAGACGCGGCTTTAGCAAACTCTGCTCGAAGAACTTTATTCGTTTCAGCGGGTGAAGTAATGAAAAAAAAAATATGAAGTAATCTGATTAGATGCAAAACTGGCCTCTGGATTACTCCACTAAAGCTAAAACTTGGTTTGTATCGAGATTGCTTCGAGAGTACATGGTTAGTCTGATTAGATACAACGAAGTCAGTGTTCTTCCGACTATTCCTTAGCGTTCTTATATCGTGCATTAAAAACGTTCACATCAAAAGATACCTCTGTAGTATCAATGTCGAGTTGGTAGAAGTAAGAAATACGTCAGATCTCGCCAGGAGAGTTGTCTTAGTCAGCTGCAAAAAGTCCTGATGATGATAAGGTTTATCACGTACGAAACTGACCTTAATAGGGGGCTGACAAAGCTCCTTTGGTTGATTCTTGGCAATCTGGTTCTGCACGTGCAATTGTTCAGGCCATTCTAACTGCATTCGCTCCTTTTTAAAAGTGAGAATAGAGCATATTGACCATTCTGAAGCCAGCAGATCGCTGCGCTGGAATATCTGCTGCTCACAACCTCGTTTTCGTTTTTTTTTTTTACTATATGCTCTATTATTCATTATGCACATTATCACCGAGATTTTGTTTATCGTGCATAGTTGGGATAGCTTTTGCTATCAAAACGCGCCTGACTTATCATTCAAGTTGAATAAGCTGACGATGTTTTTACAGTAACTCTGTCGTTTACCACGCTGGGCTACTGTTTACAAAAAATGGCTATACGTTTTTGCCTGTCGCATGTAGGAAAAACTACTGGCAGGTAGCAAGATTAGATACGAATTATTTCTGGAGATCACACTAGGCAAAGAACTAATAATAATTGCATGTTAAAATGTGATAGTCTTAAGAATTATCTGTTGTCTCAAATGGACGATGCAAGTTTTTCAAGAGAGAAGCATGATTCTCTACACGATTTCGACGAATCGTAGTCGTCACTTGATACAGTTTCACTCAGTTGCCCGAAACGTCTGTGTGGTTAGACTTCGAAAGGCAAATTGTTCAGGCACTGAGGTAGTGTTTAGTCCTCAGCAGGTCTCAATGTAGCTTGCGGGTCGTCGTAATCCTTTCATTTTGTTGCAGTATTTTTCTCGAGCTCTTGAACTAAGTACAACTAGTTATACTTCGCGACCCGTTTCATGTAATCAACAATCATATTCTCAATAAAAATGTCGACATAGCCCAAACATCTTCGACCTGTTCAAGGTTTACCCACGCTGGTTATTTCACATATTCAAACTAACCAGTGGTTTACGAGATGTCGATAAACCGTGACAATTGACGCCTAGGGGCATTCAAGTGCCCATGTAGTGCGATGACGTCAGATATGTCCTACTCAAAAATAATACGAAACCAACTTATACACTATTTACTGTTTAGATTGAGTATTGCCTCTGCGTACTGTCTCACAGCGTCGAATGGATTTGATATACGCAATGACGAAAATCGAGTCACAAAAAGACAGATTTTTTACGTAGCGCTAACGATGTTTTAGGCGCCATCTATGACTAACGCGAAGAAAACTTTTTTAAATTCCCTGTGTAGATCAAATAGAATCCTATTTATCTTTACTGATAGTAGAATTCCGTAATTCCATAATAGATATTGTGGGTACCATATGACTAAGCGTACCTTATATTTTTAATAATAACGTTGTATGCAACAACGCAACAATATATGTTCTCAGAAAGATGTTGAAGACGTCTTGATTTGATATACCTTTTTCAAAGCATAGGCTGCATTAACACATATGGCTGGCCACACTGTGTAACACTGGAAATTTAACCAACGCAGTTTTAGGCGCTAAGGAAATTTGAAACAGAATTATATAACGAAGCACAAAATCTGCTATTGAAAAATAATAGGTTCGTTTCATACACTGCACAAGGATGTTCGACCCTGTAAGTACCTCTGTTTCAATGTAGAGGTTTATAGCCCTTCTGATTTGGGAGTCTAGTTCATTTATCGGCCATATATGTTTAACTTCCTCTTTCTCGTTCCATAGGGCCTCGTGTATTAACGATCCTGACATAAATTAGAATCAGCTGAAGTAGCTCAAAAGAAACACTGTAGATGGTAATTTTTATTATAGGGACCGTTCCCCTTGAGTACTTGTACCCCAGCAGGTTTAGCAGAAAAACACGCCCATTTCTTACTATGCACTTATTTTACTAAACATGTGGTCTTTTTAAATATACTCTTGAACTGCAACTACTCAGGTTATATCCGTAGCGGTCGCTAGTAAATAGTGCGTGGATAAAGCGAGGTCTGCCTTCGGCGCCGAATGTATTGGAAGGAATTGAATTTATTGACTGCAGTCAGTGCAAAAGTTCTGTCAAGGTTCCCATATTTGAACAAAGACACAGGCAAAGCAATTTCGTTTAGGGCCGTAACTATCGGAAGCTGCCAAAGAGTGGGGGTGTTCCACAGAGCAGTCAGCCGGTGAGGTGTCTTCAAATCTTCTAAGAGTAGCTGCTTTTTTAGTTATTGTGCTTTTCGGTGAAAACGTCTTCTAAACGACAAAAGCAAGGCGCGGGGGTCCCGTTAGCACGGCAGTAAGCCTTGACAATAAAATCATTTCCGGTTTGTCCATTAGTACCGCTATCTGAAAAAACTATCTAACCGTTTCGGAGTGAAGAAAGACGAGTTGACGCAGGCCTGTGCCCTGTAATCCATCGTGGCCATAGCTAGAGCTACTAGTAGAAATATCCCGATACTGAGATTGGCCAGAGACCAGACCCCAAGGTCCACTTAGGACACAAAATCGGATCGGAATTTGACGTCCACCATTCAGTCCTCTGGGGAAGGTGAGATGTTTTGAGTAGACAAATTAAAGGTTGGTTAATACGAGATAGAAATCAAATCATCAGACGAACAGCCGCTCGATCCGCTTTTTCGTATTGCGTAACCGCACACTCGAAGACGTAGGCAGCCGGGCCGTTTCGACAGTGCACAGATGGCTATTTGAAATAACTGCGTTGTGATTATAAGGAAAAAAAGTACGAGGACATTCTATTTAGGTCGTTCACTAATGTTAGCCGAATGTTATCGTTATAACGTTTATTTGGGAGTAAGCCTCATAATTTCGTGAAGAAAATTGAATATTAACTAACCTCTGACAGGTGGTCGACCACAAATTTTCTTTCAACAGTAATAATAACATTGGTCTATTACACTTGTAATACTGGTATGTATAAGCGCATTAAGAACAGGGACTTTATGGGCTTGGCGTTTTTTATAGCGTACCATTTTTTATATCAGAAGATAATCGCTATAATCAATCAACAATACAGTGAATGCTGAAACTTCTGACTTTTATGTTTCATCCCGCCAAGTCGTGTAACACTTTCAAAAACTACGTTTTTCGATTGGCCGATGCTCCGTGTAGTGCTATGAATGCAAGAACGACAGGTTTGGCCTTCTAGTCTATTCACCATTACCTCTACTTTCTACGTTGTTCCGCACAGTGATCTGAATTCAAGTTCTAAGTTCACGATATGTGCGTTTGTGCAAGTTCATACAGCTAATCCGGCCGTAGAAGCTTTATCTATCGGGGAAGCGGACGTTAACACGATGCTACGAATGATTACCCACTTATCGGCTATGCTATTTTAAAGGAGACCAGTAAGACCATCTACATTGGAGATAGGTATTGCTCGACACGTTCGATCCATAATGGCGTTGAACTAAAGTAAAAGATGCTTTTATATATGAAATTATAGATCGCTCGACGGCTAAATGATATACATGTCCTATTTTTGCACAAAAATATAATATTGTAGTACGGTAATACGTTATAAATATAATCATATCGACGTCCCAATCGCCGCTAGGCCAACTTTGTCATTCGACAAGGCAGAATGTGACGCTAGCACAATTTGATGCATCGTCTATCTGCGCACAGCAGCTTCTTTTGTTCAGGTTTCTTTGGGGTATCTATACGTATGGGTTTGGATCGATTGTCTTTAAAATAGATTTTCGTTTCTATTCCCCCGCAGCCCTTCTCGTTTTACTTCCGGAGCTTGACCGATTTTTTTCACGATTTTTTCTTTTACCAAAATCGTAAAAATTTAAGGAATCGGGTATTTGGCTGGTAAGAACATAGTCGGTCAGGTTAAATATGACTATTACTTAAGTTTATCATCAGAAAATTGTTTTAGAAGGATATAATAGTGGGTACTCGAACGCCTAAGCGCGTGTATGGGACTAACTTGTGCCAATGTAACAGGTAAATAGATGTTACATAGTCTAGTTCAACGTATCTATACGGCTATTGTCCTCACTGGTGGTCGTACCTCGTACGTATTGTTATGCGTATGATGAATCTAGTAGCTTCACAATAAGAATAAGTGTATTTGACTCTTTTTTTGATGATTTGTTTCGCCGTAAACTGATTCCATTGGCAGTGTAAGGAATCAAAAAAAAGATGTTTTATTGCGCGCATATTTTCTTTTTGTTATAACTTTGGCGAAATCGGAACATGCTGTAAATTGCTCTAACCTATAGCAAAATGTGTATTTAGCGTTGCGGCGGACGGAACGTGACCGCAAACCGCTGTGGCTTCATAACTGTGTCTTGATAAGGATAAAAATCTTTGTAGTTTCTACTGAGCTAAAGAAACTACCTGAGACGAGTTCGACAAATGCCGTGAGATACTTTGTTTATATAGCGTAAAAACATACGTGGAAAAATCTATCGTTGGGCGCTCGTATCAAATCAATGGATCAATTGAAATGTAATAAAAACTCGAACGTGTGCCAAAAAAGAGGCATATTTTACACTTAGAAGGTATATATATGTATATATATATATATATATATATATATAGTCGTATCCTTTCAAATCGGTGTTCATGTTATTCCGGTGCAAATTAGTTTAATGAGAACCCAAAGATCAATTCGTTGTTACTTTTCTATTTCTAAGCATGATCTAAGACGACCGGATAATTACGTGATGGAAGATAGAAGTTCGATTAGTTACCCATTAGCTTAAATATCCGAAACATTCTGTTATAGCCAACGTGATATACTGAACGTATTACTGCCGAGTTGCAGAGCGCTATGCCGCAACGTCCGTTATTATCCATCTTGAAGTAATACAGCGTTCGAGTTGTTTGTTACTGGAAAAAGTCCGGCTCGGATGTTGGCGCATTATGAATATCAAAACCTTTGCTGTTTCGTCATGGATTCTTTTGTAAGCTTTTTTGAATGCTGGAGTAAATTGCGATGTGGGCAACTTCATCAGCGAGGACAGGGTTATTCCTGTACAGTGGTAGTGGCAGCAGCGGCAGCCGCCTATGCACTCGATGCCTCGAGTCGTGCTTGAAAAAAGGCAAAGATACGCTTGTAGCAGTTCCGGCGGCAGCAGCGTTAGCGGTGGCGGTAGATCGGTTAGCTGTTTGGTTTGGCGGGGTAGATGTCTCAAACAGTCGTTACCGCCGACCGCGCGCTCCCCCACAGAAACGACCTGGCGGCCTACCGGGTTTGCCCCCAATACGGTGGCCACTGGCCCTCGCCCATCTAAGGGAAAGGCGGCACTGTTCCTCATGACTAGTTTAAATTGAAGAGCCGCAAAGACAGAATGCTAAGGCCGGTTTGTCAGTAGAAAACGCACTCTGTTCATCTACGAATACTTTCCCGATTGCCTATGAGAACAGGCCAATTGGTCGTCATGATGCTCGTTCCCGTTTAAAATGTCTGTGCGTGGCAAATGGTGCAGAGTCTTCTTTGATATTTTATAACCTCTCACTAACCCGCCGGTGGCATAGAGTACAGACTGTGCGTATAAAGCAGAATTTGAGAAAAGTATTAGGTTCTCAAGATGGCCAAATACACACGCGCAGAACATTCTGAGACCTCGGATTACGCTTGGTTTTTGGAAAAACATTTTTTACACGCAGGCATGCTACAATTGCTAGAAAGCGAACGCACTGTGATACAAAACAAGTAAGAAAGAATGATTGTATTATACGTGTCGTCATATTGAATACTGTTTAATCGACAATAAATGGAACCAACTTGCACTACAGAGTCAGCTGGTCAAAAACGCGTTCTGTGTGTTTGTTCCGGTATACGTGCGTACCATGTGCTCGGTCCTGATAATAAGAGTTTGCTGAATAGAATGAGGATGCTATTCATACATGAAGGCAATGTCAAGGAAGTTGCATAAAGTTTTTTATGCCACGTGCGTGAAAATTTGCTTCACCTTCCTACGTGACAAAAAAGTATTTAAAAAAGTTCCAGTTCCTCAATTGGGTTTACACGATAAACTAAGAGATTCCCAAAGTTTCTGTGTTGTCCAAAAAATCAGTTCAATTTGGAAGCTTCATTCATAGCAGCATCGCTAGTATCGTTTTTTGAAGGATTTTGTGAGTCCTGACAGAAGAAAAATATTCGTGCGTCAGTGGTTTTTCAAGTTATTGTGTTTTAAAGTTGTTGACTTACTGTATATATTAACGTTTTCGTGAACGTCGCATCAATTTTTAAATATACTTAAACTACGCCAACGAATAAATGCCATGATTGGCAACGAGCATAGCAGAGCTACCGCTAGATGCTTCTCTTTAGACGTGTAGTAAGTTCTTATTTTTCTATTGAAATTATTTTGATATCTACCTATTTAGAACGTTAATAAAAACTACAACGTTTCTAGTTAAGCCGGTTATTAGATCCCTTTTGTAGATTTACGCTTGCTGTTGTATGGCATTAAACGGCGATATTGTTCTATGCTGCTGTGTATGTTAGGAAACTTTATTAGGAAAAAATAAAAAATGGGCGCGCATCGCCTTGATGCTATGAGAGCATATACTATTTGAATACAGAAAGATTTGTTTGGGTGCGATGCATGAGGGTTATGAAACCCTGTAGCTGGAAAAATCAGCTAAGTCATTCTGAAATTAGATCACGATTTCTGTAGAGGCAGAAAAACTGAATGCTAAGGTTTGTTCACACGCGATCCAAAGTAATACGTCTCTCACTTTAAAGGACATGCTAACATTACTGACGATACGAGGTGCTTTCCACATTTGCCTACCAACAACTGAAGCTTTCTGTCGCGTATCAATACGCATTCTTAACTACGATGTAATATAACGGAGACATACATGTAGCTGGCTCCGGAGCAAACCGTTAAATGGTACGCGAAAACTATAAGATTCAGCCTAGTCTTCCTGGACATAATAGGGCAGGAGAAAAAGAGCCATTAAAAGTTTCTCATGCACTCATTGGCTTCGTAGTACTCAATTTTGCTGTTCTGGTACTGTCATCAGCAGCTACTTCCTTGAGGACAGCCAAAGAAAGGGCTATCTGCTAGTTTCCCTCTATGTTCTGTTGCTTTCTAATTTCCTGTGTAAGTGCACCGTTGAGATGAAGGGAAATCCAGTTTTTATTGGAGTCGCTTGCCAAAAAAGCCACTGAAAGACGTTATAAATACCTTTATTTTATGCTGTTCGATCTATTTTATCTAGAAGAGCAGGTTGTTGGTAATTTTTTACAAAAAAAGCGGCCAGGGTTTTTTTTTTTTACAAAAAAAAAAAAAAAACCCTGGCCGCTTGCCAAATTTAGCCTACTGTTATAACCAGCTTGCAACGTCTTATGTATGTGATACCGTCGGAAAGTTAATTTGAAGGATTTATAAACAAATTGTTTTTGAATCTCGTTTCTGTATTATCAGGAAAACGAACTTTCAGCTTTTCATTTAAGGTAAACAAGATTAGTGGGTTTGTGCTTTTTCTGATAGCAACTAAGACACACATTTACCATTGGCTTATCTGGACAATACAAACATGTTTGAAGAAATTATTCAAGTAGACTTCTATCTATTCCTATCGTAAAGCAATGAGCCTACAATTAAAACAAGCTAGTTGGAACTTAATGAGTTCAATCTCCAAGTATATTCTGTCAAGAAAACCCTAAAGTTTGCCGTTGATGTGCATGTTCTGTGAAGTTATAACACTTATTTAGCCATTTTTACTATGTTTGAGGGTAAGCAAAATCGAGTTCCAATTCAGGGACCCCCAAGTTCCTCGACAGGAACCTTTGTGATAAAATGTGTCTATTAAAAGACGGTGACGTATATCAAGAGCAACCTGTATTCGAAATGTAGATATGCACAGTTGGTCGCCTTCTTCCGCCCTTTAAATTTTTTAAAAATATTTAATTTGTTTTACTAAAATTATAAATTTACTTATCGAATTCACTCATAGAATACTATTTATTCATATAATTCTAGAATAAATATGATGGTAGATGACTAGGTAATGCAACTTGGAAAACTTCTACATTCTCAAAAATCTTGTAACGCGGTTATATTTTTTTCAATCGATTCCTTTTTCCGAAGTTATTTTTCGAAATATTATTTAAGCGCCTTGTTTTTCAGTCATATCGTGAGGCACAGTGGACGCGGATGCTCCTGTCTACTTGTTTCGATTCCGTTTTCTTCGCACCATTACCGAGCGCTATTTATCACTGTTCGTTGTCTTTATGGAAAGCAAACGTGTAAAAATTTTCCATAGAAAATGCGCTCCCGAATCACTCGATTTCCTAGTAACTGACGTGTTGTGTACTCCCAGTATATTTACCGCGTTCATCATCCCGGGAGCATTTGGCCTAGTCATCACACGGCTATCTTCAAACGGCTTCGCGAAGCGGCCGTGCAGTTTCGCAATTGTGTGGTACTATTTGTCAAATGCGAGCAACCAAAAAAGTAATTCGTTACTATTGCCACCTGGATATTAGAGAAGTCCTGGGTTTATTAAAGTCTAGGATTAATTAAAGCTTGTTGCAAAGTCATTGCGAGGCTTGGGAATTAGCGAATGCACCAGGCGTATAGAATAAAGGACAAACTCAAGCATTGACTGCTCCGTAAACAAGGTCGAAGACTTGCACCGATATGGCGATAAAGCGATCGATAGATAATGCCTAGTTTTTATTCCCGTTCTGTACAGGACAAGAGGAGAGTTGTCTAAGTTCCAGTTGAATCAAAGTGTAATTCGGTTACTATTCAGTTACGAACACGATTCGTTGCAACTGTTTTTGTATGCAATGAAAGGTGCTACGTGATACCCCTACCGCACCCGTACAAACGAAATAAAGGTTATTACGACGCATGGAGTCGTAAATCAGATTGACCGCAATGCCTATCTATGCCACTTTTGAGAAACCCTTACAAGCGATGTGAACGTATTTGCGCAGAACAGCTGCGTTTAATGAAGAGGCTCACAAGAAATATCGAGTCCAACTTCAGTGGCTGCCTGTTTTTCCTCGTTTCTGATGCCGCTTAGGATGCAGCCATGTATGCTCTGCACAGAAGCGGTTATCTGTTAACATCAAAATTACGCCGACAAAAAACAATCGAATGTATAAATTTCATAAATCTATCCATACTACAAACATTTGAGGTTTCATTCAAATACAACATCAACAACAAAGTGGCCTCCATTTGTGTTCTTCACGGCAGCTATTTGCTTCACCCAATTTTGCGTGTATACGGCTCTATCTCTAAAATGGCAATACGGATATTTCTTCCAAGGTTTTTCCACCGTTAATAGATGATCGTAGACCCATATTCCTCAGAGCTATTTATGATAGGTATTTATATAAAAAAAAAAAAATATTGTCTCGTACGGCTTCTAGGGTGGAAGCATCATCAGCTTCCTTTTGTCGAAACTGTAAACTTGGTCCCTATCAGGAGATGATTGCAGGTCTTTTTGCGCTTCAAATGTTACGAAAGGTTTGCAAGATATGAGGCTTTAAAAGGCCGCTTCTTTATTTTACCAATGACGTGCGCAGCTTACTTGAGGAGCACTTATATGAGCGGCTGATCTTCAGAAGTAGTGACGTCGAATACTCTCTCAGAAGTTGCGACGCAAGCAAAGTGTGCTACGACGATCTACAGATGGTAGACGAACCCTAGAAAAATAAGCCTGTGCTGCCACTTCAAAGATAGGACCAACTGCATGTCAAAAACTGGCTAAGGCAAATGGCTATGTTTAAGTGAAACTTGAAATGTGCAAGGTCAGTGATAAACAAAGATGTACATAAATACATTCGTTCTTTTTTTGTTGGCGTCATTTTGAAGTTGTTCCTGTCAGGTGATCCATCTGTATACATTATAATTTTGTATATTTCAAATCGCCCGCAAGTATTATGCATTAAGGTGTTTAAAAAGTATCAATAATATGGCTCTGTGCCAACCGTAATTGCTTTAATTGTCTAAACCTTGGTTGTCGAAGTAACCCCTGTGGATTATTTATTCAATTCCTTACTTGTTTTTTTCAGGCGTTTCTTCCACCTTGCAAAAACGGGTTATTTGGAGAACGGGGAAATCGAAACAACACAGATATTGTTTTTTTTCTACAAAAACGGCACACGTGTGAGCCATTACAATATCGCAATGAACACATGACCTTTTGAGTTTTAAACTGGTCTGAATTTTGTAAAATGTCTCGTAGGCGTTATTAAGCGTGCTGTTTCTTTTTTCCATATTCTCTTTCCATAGATGATCATAGGGTCATCGTCAACGTTTTTTCTGTCATGGCCGTAGACATTGACTTGACCCGGCATTAACTAGAAGTTTTCAATCATGTTTGAATGACTTTGTTATTTGCGCAGAATGTCTTGCACGGTCTTTATTGTAGCATCTTGGCCTTCCAGAAAGATACAAATGTGCATGACCTTAGGGGCAATCTGCTCTTTGGTTGCGCACGGCCTTAGTCCATTTGCATTAGTACACACACAGACTTCGATCACACTACATAATCTTTGTTTTCCTCGCCATGATGGCAAGCGCAATAATTAGTACCCATAAGTACATTGAGTAATCACTCGATTCTTTGCTTTTTTTTCGTATTATAATATTACCTAGATATTCTAGTGAGTGTGTTTTTCCTGAACCTAGCTTACGTTCTCGGCAATATCATAAGAATCATTCAAGGTCATATCGTTTTTTCCCAGGCATGCCTCAAACGTTCCTAGAAGGGGAAGATTAATGGACAAATACAGTGGCAGAAATATTTTTCCTTGAAATAACATTACCCTGTAGAATTTTAGAATACAGATCTTTTTAGGGCAGCCCGTCTACGTACACTGTACGTTCGCTGCATGTACTCATAGTCGTCTATAGTTCTTCATTTGCTTGTAGCTGTTTCGACCGCTAAAATACTGGGAACTTTGGCGCAGCCCCGCTCGCATGGACGGATAGATAGCATTAGCCCGTTTGGCTTCCGTCGATCTTATAGGTCTCGTTTATGGCGGTCGGGGCCCGTGTCAGTTAAGGATACAGTGTTATATATTTATGCACGATTTGCGTAGATCAGTTAAAGCAACTTAGCTCAAAACATTAGGGCATTAATCACGGATGCTTATGGAAACACAGACCGCGGCAAAGGATCGCCAACAGGTATTGGAAGGTAGTAAAGGCAGAAGAATGAAAACGTCATTCCACGAAAAAATTCCCTAATTATTCGAACTGTTTGTCTTGTAGCAGACACTTACCTGTCCTTCGAAAAACATTTCGAAGTTCTTTTCAAGTTAGTAACTCCGATGAACAAAAACAATAATTACTTTTAACGTATTTAAACTTTTGCGAGCTCAGGCACTTGAGTGCATACTGTCAAGAAGTAGAAAGTTTAGATCTTTTTTTACTATGGTTTTACATGATTTACTTCGTAGATGTTTTTAGCGCAATTTCTACCTACTATTGATTTTGTTTCCTATTTGGTTTATTGGCTGTACGTTTTGTATAGGTTATAACGATTACTTGTTAAATACGGCCTAGCACATCTACGAGGGCACTTGACTCGTATCGTACCGCTGATTATTATACAGTTGTACATAATTCTATGCCAAAATGTACAGTTTTATTTACTTACTATTTGCGAATAACAGGATTCAAATGCATGAAGACACCAGCGGTCCTCTATGCCAATTAGCGTATTTGTTAATACGGTGCTTGTTAAGTATCCGTTTTCCAGCAGTAAGTTAAGAGAATCGTAGCACTCATCTGGTAGTGAAAGGAGCTCCGCACAAAGAATCGCTTGTCTCAAACAGAACAGCTTAGCTTGTCTGAACGTCGTTGGCGCAAACGATTATGACAGAAGATCTAGAAGATTGCATACAAGAACGCCGAACGATTAGGCATGCATCTACATACATATGCAACAGCGGCGCAGTGTCTATAGCACACGTGATACTCCTCTTGGCGAGTCCGTAAGTACGCTATAATGCAACAAGGCGTATTAGGAGTGTCTTCAATGAAGCAGAGCTAATTATACACGGTGTGTCAAGCAGCCTGCTAATTGGCGGACCGATATACGAATCGCATGTAATACACGTAAGTAGGCCTAACACAGTTTCTGGGTTTATTTTTGTGTTATGTTTAGCAGTCAATACGAATCTATAAATTGCAGGTATATTTCTACAGCGAATCTGAGTTTCAGCCCGCAACCCTTTATAAATATTTGCTACTGGCTGTTCAGGCATTGATACATTATTGTAGTTATACATACACTGAATTCACCCACAGGTGTTTTTGGTACCAATATCGGTAAACGCAGTAGGCCTCCATTATTGCCGACACGGTATTTACGGCATGCTTATACTGTGTATTTTTATAGAAATTTTTTCAAACACTGTTCTGGAGATGGTTTCGTCATGACGGAACTTCACGCTTCACTTCTTGTATATCTAAGAAGCCTTCAACACATTCATCAAGCAAAAGAAAGCGCGCCTTCCGAAGTGTGAACTTAACGCGCAAGAACTAAGATTCATGCACACGCTCCTCGTTATGCTTCCTCTTTCCTATCGTTGGAGTTTTGGGGTTTTCATAAGGACAATGCATGCACCGATGTTTCACAGATTAGAGGGTAGATCTCTCAACGATAGCAATAGAGAACGATATTTTTCGCTGACTAAAGAGTTAGCCTTCATGAATATTAACATTGTTGAATATGTGACACAGCATGGTAACGGTGGCTTTATAAGAAAATAGGATTACAACGGGCCAAAGGATAACGTTAGCTCGCTGAATCTAGCGAGATCCGTTTACTGACACAAAGTGAGGTCGATGCGTTCCAATATATTACCGATAGAATCTGAACGTTTTTTTTTCCTAAAAACGTTTACATCGTCGTTCTCTGCTTCAAAACATCTGATTACTTAACAGTTGTATCATTATTAAGTAGTATTCGTGTTTTCACTGGATCATTGAAAGCAAGCGGATTAGCGAGAGGCTATTTTATTTATCAATTCGTTGATTGGATTTTGAAAATGTCACACTTCTTCCGTTAATGGCCGCTTCTACACGCAATGCAATGCATAGCTTGGCTGCAGTGGTCCAGTTAGTCAACGATTGTGACAACGGTCAACGGAAAAGGTAAAGATGGCAAAAACAGCTTGACTCAGATGGTCACCATAGCCGTATTATATTTGTTCAGTATTACAATAGTACCTGCGAACTTCAATATACGATCCTATCCGTTGTGTCAATGGGCAACAGAAACAAATATTATCGACTACTCAACGATCTAGTATTCAATTAGCTGTTAAGTATGTACGTGCTAAAAAGGATGCTAAATCTAGTTAAGGAATTCAACAATGTGACTCCATTGGCACTTTGCATAGCCGGTGTTGATTTTTTGTGTGCCTCCACCATTGAATGATGAATAAGTAATCCCCTCTGAAGCAGATAGCACTAGAAGGGCATATTTAACGCACTCTGAGATGTGTACCTGGCTAGCTAGTACATATGGTGCGGCCAGGGTGCCCTTTCGTCGCCGCTTAAGATACTGTCAACCACACGCGAAATCGAAGAGGCTCTTGCGGTTTCACCATTTTTTATTTGTCTTAACACACATATGATTACTATGTCATCCTATAAATCTGTTCGAAATGTAGATCCGCGGGCAAACTCCAGAAAGTCTGCCTTGGCCTGCTTAGAACTTGTTCTCTCTGAGCCTTCGAACGGTGGCAAGTCCTCGACTGAAAAAATGTTCGCACAGTGGGAGTAGCCGAAGGCATTCAATTAGCTGTTAAAATGCTAAGGTATTCTAGAACATCTTAAACAGACCGGGATGTAGCGAACTTGTGGACTACATATGGTCCATGTAGATATCCGTAACAAAACATTCTACCGAAGTCCCAACGATGTTCGGAGCAATTAAACAATGCATAGGAAAATAGAACGATGCATACATATTTGAATGACTCATATAAATTATCGTTATCTCGACCATTTTAATATGCGCTACTTTTCTTTTTACTTCTCCCACTAGCATTACATAGTCTATATATGTGAAATCTCCTAAGCTTTTTTGTTTTGTTCCTTCGAATTTGAAATCATCGTAACGCTTGTTGCCCTCCCTGAAATGTGCTTTTACATACTCTGCTAGACGCGCAATTACGGATGAGATGTGTTGGGGGGACACATTGGGACCCAGGCCATGTCTCTGTGCCCACAACGGGTCCGTTCTTACTTTATTCCATATATAGTTGGGACTGTACGGCGTCAACAGGGAAGTGAAACGAGCACAGGCGTCCTTGTGCTTCAGGATTCCCTAGCGAGTCGTCAACGTGCACGCTATTTAGGCTTACCACCCTCACTGCATCGGCCATCGAAGGCCGGTACAAGGTCTTTCAAGGCCCGGTTGTAGTGGGCGTTGCATTGGCATTGAGTTGCGGTCAGTCCGCAATAAATCTACAATAGGAAAAGCACAGAACAAAGTACATCGCTTTTTTAGGTTTGTGTGTATCCTGTGTAGAGTAAAATGGTCTGAAGGTTCGAAATAGCGGACCCTGCTTAGTTGTCTCGAGCGGCCCGAGGATAGGAAAGAAAGAGTTAGCTCCTTTCTACGTCTACCAAAGTTACCGTACATGGAGACGCGTGCTTTTCGATGCTGATGCAAATCTAACAAAGGCATTAAACAATATTGCAAATACTGTTCATTGTTGAGTGTCCAAAGGTCACAGAAGTGAGGTTTATAAATCTCCCGGAGAACACCCAAAACGTACTCGTATGATTCCACGTTTGTTTTATTTCGTTTTGTTAGTAATAGTAGTTTCAGGGAATGGGTTCAGTTAGTTCACTGGGAAAGCGTGCCTCTGACGATATCACAATCAGAAATAATGATATATAGCGGAACGTTTAATGTATAATTAGACTTGTAATTATAGTAGAATTGCTCCGTCGCTCGCACTGATAAGGATACTGTATCTCAGGATTTGCGCCGTTCTTTCTGATTACTTTCAATGGCGAGTTTTTTTTACATCTAGAAATGATTCCCTTTGACCGCAATAATAACGAGCGCGAAAATATGAATATTCTCACTATAGTATACTTGTTGGTTGTTGATAGATGTCTTCGGGTGGTGCATTTATATTTGCAAAACTCCAAAGAGAGCCTACAAATGTTGCTATATGTTTTACGAAAACATTTGTTTTGTTTCTGACAGCACACGGGAAGATAGGTAGCCTGACGTCGAATTGGATTCGAGATATCCAAGTAATACACTTTGCCCTTTTTTCGTTTTGAAATTTTTGGACCGGCCTGAATTAAGCAAAACTATTCAGGATACTTCACGTAATGACATATACTTAGTGAAATAGAATTCTATGACGAGGCTTAACTATGGATCTTAGAAAGCTGAGGTTCAGAGTATACCGATACGCTGGAGCAAGCTCTAAGACTACAAAACTATTAACTATTTGAAAGTAACGATAAAATGTGTGCAAACATGTACCAAGTGTGCATGTAATTTCCGTTTTCAATTCCCCGTGAGAGGGTGACCTTTGGGAGTTAAAGATTGACCAACGTAACAGGTAAATTATTTTTGTGTACTCAAATCATTTATTTTTTTCTTTTTGTATATCTAATTACGTACATGTATCATAATAAAACTCTGTGATGATTTCATAGAGCATATAGCTTTCCTGTGTAATTGAGATTTATGAGCCCCTAGAATCTGTTGGCGTTTTTCCAAGAATCGATCAGATCGTCTGTAAGCTTTTGCTTACGAAGTGATGCCAGTCTTCGTAAATAATAGCGAGGGATAGAGCAACAAGATGAATTACTAATATCGCAAGTTTATTGGCTTAATGCTAATTTATAGCTTATACATTTTTTTGATATATTAGACACACAAAATGTAACCTACTGATAGGCGAATATGGCGAAATCCGTTATTTTTTCCGTTTCTTATATTTTTGTGTCGTCGATAGCTCTGGCGATACGAGCCCTCGAAGGTCAACGCTTTCCGTCGCATCCGAAGTAATGGCACTTTCAGAGCCTACAGAGAAAGGAAATTTAGAAATCTCATATGTAGTGAATGCGAGACAACGAAGGATATATACATAGGCAAATTCTGAATGGAAAAGCCTAGGTGTTTTCCACCCACAGTGCACGAAGCCCTATTTATTTTCATTTATTTTTTTTATCTAGGTCAATAAAAAAACTGCGTATTTCATCTTCTTAATTTAATTGCCCTTTTTATTTTTTATTTGATTTTTATTGTTAAAAAGCCCTATGTGTGATCTATCGAAATCGGCTACAGTGAAACACATCTTGAAGATGTATTTGTACTTCTCCTGTTATCATAGATTACTATCTACGTATATAAAAATACTTACCACAGTACCACGTAGTTATAAAGACGTTGACTAATTGCTTTAACGGAGTTTCTGCATAATGCTTTTGCAGGGCGCTGAAATCACACAGGTTGTGTTGAATCTTCCAAGAGCAGTGCTCTTCCGCAAGATGTCCATAACAGTAACCATGCTGCTAGTAAGCCGGACGACCTACTTAGCTGTCACGCTAAATAGCCGAGTCGTATTAGTTCCTGATTCGTTGCCCGATACGATATCGCTGCAAAGGGAAAATAGATTTGGTCCAACTTGATTGAATGTATCTTTAGCAGGCACACACAGTTTGTCTGTGTCCTATTTGGGTTGATCGATCCTGCTGTAAAAAAATTGTTGCGTACTTTAAGAGAATGTTGCCATAAGAGGTTATATAAACACGTTAGATAGTACATTTCATATTCCTCTTCTTTCACCGAACTTACCTGGGACTTATTGATTTGTTTAAAGCGTAGTTCCTAAACGTTGTTAATTTTGCTTGTAAATCATGAGCTTTTCTCGGGGAATTGTAGACATGCGCTAGTGATAATTAGTTGATGTATGTGAAACTTCACGGTGACGTTGCCCCTGGAGTGCCCTATGACATACGTGTTAATTGTGACGGGCAACTATTGTCAAGGGCATAACGATATCTATTAGTCTGCGTTTGGTGGTGCGTCATGCACGGCTTACTATTCGTACATGGCGAGTACGCAGCTATAATGACTACTACGGGACATAATTAAATGATGCATTATAGCCTATTATGTTGTAGGACCCTATTAGTAGAGCCGTACTCATACAGGCAAATAAGCATCGACAACACGTAGGTACCTCTTCCGTGGAACGAAGAGAATTACGGACATTCTACTACACGAATAAGGACAAATATAACCATTGATACGTTAGACGGCCCTGGCCTTTGCGAAGCAACTCCTACTACCTAATAAAACAAGGCGGGCGCAAGAGCAATCTCTATAGGATGTTCTGATCCGGTTCCCCGTGCACTTGATAAAGCGACGATAGCGACGATGATCATCAACAAAGGGGTGCTTCGCTGAGCTTGGGTTGCCCGCTCCACTACTGAAATGGTAATCTGTGTGTTCAGACAAGCATATGTGGATAATATCAGCCCTGAATCTAATCCGGATTAGCCTCTATACCAAGACTCATAATTACTTGTGTGACGCACAACAGTAACTTCGATTTACATTTCTTTCTGTGCTGGCTGTACCTGTGTAATACGAAGGAGTTTATTGCCTTTCGATGTACCATATAAAAACTGACGCGGTTAGGAAAGAAACAAATAGATGAAACATAATTCGTTATCTCCGAGTATCGGTGATAACATTTTATAGCAACGCTTTTCAGCTCTGCATCGATATCTTTCAACGCATCAACGAATTTTGCTCTGAAAAGCAAGAACGAAATTCTAGATTCCGTTTGCTTAAACGGGTCCCACAAAACAATCAGCTAGGTTATTAAGGAGTGGCCTGTTGTAGCAATGGGCCATTGCGAACTGAGAAGTTCCAGAAAACCTAATTAATTTTTGTCAGTAAGTTTCTGAAGTACACGCAGCATCTGTTTTCTTGCAAGAGACGTGAACTACGACAAACAATGTTAGTGGTTCACCTGACTTATCCGACTAACGGAACCCTCAGACAGTCAATTATAGAATGTTTATTCAAGTTGATCAGGTACTTGAGTGTTGGAAGAAATACGCAACATGTTTGCGCTAAAGTTCAATATTGTAAACAGTATATAACTTGTTAGAGATTATTAACCTGTAGGTTAAAGGTATTGAAATTAGTTCAACCTTTTAAATAGGTATTGTCGTATGCCGAAATTTTAAGATTTATCCATCAGTTAGTACACGCCTTGCATGTTTTTCGTGGTACTATTGATTTTATTGCACTAAAATACTAATGGAATGGGCGTGCTGGCAGTACCTTTGTTATCGGTCTTTGGTTTCCGAACTTGCCATTTTAACCGAACTAAGAACTAATAGTAGAATAGAATATATCTAAAATACACACCAAAAACAGTCAATTGTGTGTCTAATAAAAACGAGGACAACGGAACACACATTAATTCTTTACAACCTGGCTTTGAAACAGCGGTCGATAATGCTGTCATATTATATAACAACAAAACATTTACCGTTATATTTCTCCGAAAGTAGCAATTTTCGAATCTGCTATGCGCTCTTATGCGAAAGTCTGCAAAATGCCGCTCCTGCCTGTTCGCGTCGTTAAGAAGCCAGCATGGCTATTCAATGGCGTTGTCAGAGTCCAGTGATATGGTCGTCGTACGGCTGACGCTGGCGCTTGTGCAAATCATATATCTTGTGTCCGGATGCATAATATCTATTGGATCTAAGTATACTGTGTTAAAAAAAAAAAACATTAAAAAAAGGCTACGATATATGAGCGCTGTGTGATTTTCCATGAACGAAAATTTTGCGAAATGAGAATGATTGTTTTTGATAGCGTTTGTCTATACGAGCTGCCTATCGAGCCGTCGGCCTGTATTCAACTGTATATTGATGGAATCACGAATTGCTTATCCGAAGCAATGTATCTTGAGTTACACCATTCCATAGTGTCATATAGGGCAAGGTCGGAGATACCGCTTTCGAATTGCACGTAAATAGTATCATTTCTGTTTCTTCTAGCATCTTATTTTTTTATAATATTTTTTTTCAATTATATATTTATTTATTATTTAAATAGATAAATAAAAAAAATATTTATTTAATTTAACCCTGTTATATTGAAGTGATTATGCTTGCGTAGTTCACTTGTTCTAATCTGAATCGAAAAATGTGCCATCGTCAAAGAAAAAAAAGCTAATTTTTTTTTAAATTTTTAAAACCATTGCTGACTGCATCATTATAAATTATGATTCTATGCATATGTAAAGGTATAATGAAGGTTATTTGCCAGTTGTTGAAAGCCACAAAAAAGTGATATTGACACCTGGCTCAAAAATACTGTTCATGCATACGACGCAGGTGAAATAGGCAAAGACAACTTTTAATAGTGCAATTTCAGTTTTACCTATGCAAATTTTAAAACAATCGGACAAAGGACGACCACCTGTTAGTTACTGAACTCTTAGGCTAAGCAAGCCACATATACGAGCCTTCTACAAGTGCTGCTTGGACCTTACCCTGTCTGCCTCCCAAAAACTCGTTCGAGTTGAAAAAATAGTGTGTGACATCACTGTATAAAGTGGAAAATCGGATTGTCAATATTTTGAGAACATCCATGCCATCCATGCAAAAAAAAAGTCGCCCTATAACGTATTTATTTCAAATGGTACAAATTTTTGCTCCAAAATAAAAAAGAAAAGATGGCGTCGTTCTCTTAAAGACGGTTAGTCTGGCTTCAGAATGCTTCAGCATCAAACAAATTTACAATTAAACAGGTCAATACTTTCGTATCTCGGTCTCTGCTATGACGAACACATACAGAGCCTACTTACAATGTTTGTAAATGAAGTTCCAGTTTAATAGAAGAAGCCTTGGTAGTGAATCCATCTGAAAGGCCCAAACGATTTTACTCATTGTATTTACCTTCGTTTAGCTTACTCAGCCGTGGTGCTCTGTTCGCTTAATTTTGAACTAAATATAGCGATTACCAGCCACCGGCCGTCAGGCCTATGGGAACGCTGTGGTTAAATATTCGGAATCCTTTGGAGCCTCTTTTTTCTATACTTTCCAGCGATCTATCCGTCTTCTTATTGGACAGATTTATGTACGGATATTTCGTACTCCATCGTTAATGTTTCGTTTTTAAGGCAAATAAGACTTGTAATTTTGTTCTACGTGCCTAGCGAATATTTCAATTAGGAGTACGGCATATCTCCATTAGCATTTAAAAGGACACCTTCTTAGCAGCGGACGTGTATATTATTGTCTGTTCCGGGTACCAAAGGCACAACCTTTAAATCCTATTTGCAGTTTTCCATTGTTAGCCGGTCCGAAGAAAATCCAGATGATTTAGTTAGCGGGCAACATCTATTTTGCATTTCCGCCCGAGGTAACATGTTCTTGTATTGTTTTCAACGGCGGGACGTTGAACAACTGACCGGCGACTCGATCAGTGACTAGTTCAAATAGAGCGTCCATTACTAGTAGTTAAATTCGGACATTATCGACATGCGGAGACGCTGTTCCTATTTAGGACCATATACCTTAAGGCATTAACTTAGGAAGACATCTTAGTGCTATTACGAGCACAGCCAACATAATGGAGGCTCGGTAAAGTGTACGCAAAGTAAGGTACGTTTATGGACCTTTGCGGTAGCTTGTTAACAATTAGCATAGCGTTTTAAATACCAAGCAAACATTGATTTATCAGATAATATTCGAGATGACTCTAGATAGGATGATCATTAGTTTTACAAGCTTTACGAACAATGTGTACTAATATTCCTTACTTGTTCCGGACTTACAATATTCCTGGTACATATGGCTATGGTAATTGTTTCATAGCCCCTAGAGTGCAAATTCTTCTAAGTCCTATTGTAACAATAATAATATGTAACTATTTGTTTAAAATAATTTGACCGAATTGAGGTTTAGTTAATTTGGTTCAACATAATACAAATAGACAAACGTTACCGTCACGTACTTGTAAGTCGCGTGACCATTTCAGGTCCAAAAAGAAGGTACTTCAACGCTTCCTAAGTATAATTGTCTTCTTTCCATTGAACTAAACATTGTACATAGTGCCTATAATATACTAATGCAAAATTAAGAAAGGTCTCGCCTCTAGGCACAATCCGAAGTGATCACCTTTTTTTTTTTTGCCTGAAACCCTTTTAGAAATTCGCAGGAGCAGAATGGGAGACCGTGGAGTTGCCGTTAACGGAGCTGTCGTTATTGAGGCAATAAAAATACCACATCTACGGGATTTGTACACAATTTACATAAAGTATGGGCATATGCCGTCGGGATAGCGAAATCGTGAGCCCGGTTCTGCTGTGTGAACATTTTTTGCTCTTGAAGGCGTTGCTCGTAGAGCGAGTGGGGAGAAGCGATGTCGTAGGTTCTACGTGCAGCTATAATGGCGCGTTGAGACTATTTGATCGAGTGCGATTGTTTCCCCGCTTATGAATTCCTATGAGATAAGGATTCTTTACCTACACATTGTATCCGACACGAAAATAGAGATTATCTACTTGGCGTGAAATTAATCATACCGACTCTTTATAAAAAGCTATCACAAGCTTT
This sequence comes from Varroa jacobsoni, assembly GCF_002532875.2. NCBI lineage: Eukaryota > Metazoa > Arthropoda > Arachnida > Mesostigmata > Varroidae > Varroa > Varroa jacobsoni. The sequence continues at coordinate 144,660 of NW_019214248.1, forward strand.
TGCTTTCACGTTAACTAGATGAGACCTTGTGTTTCAATTTTGAGTCGGACCCATTACGTAGCGCTTCGAAAAAACTTTCCTCAACAACACAGACGTCACTGAATGTAGTGTACTACTGAGTATTAGCCTCATTAGCAGTCAAGATACATCTTGAGCTATAGTCCCAGATCCTAGACACAACAAAACGATTTTTTGGCATTTTTACCATGCAACCGTGTGAAAAGGCGCGACCTTTAGATACAGGGATGAAACTTCGCAAGTATACACATAATACTACCAAGAAAAAACTTATATTCATGGTCTAATAGCAGTTGGCTATGTAATGTAATAGAAGTTCTTTACTTGCAGCGTTGTCCATGGGGGGTAATACATCGAATTCTGTCACATTTATTTATGTCTACATCAAGCTACGAGGCATGACACTGGATAAAGCCCTCGGACTGTGACACACGTTGCTTGTGATTGATGCGAAGTACGTGAACAAGACACTGTCAACGCTATCGGTTCGTTCGCGGCTGGTGTAAATGGCAGATGTTAATTGGACTGGCACAATTGGCGTTGATCAGGAACAGTTAACACAGTCAGGTGTCTCTAATAAGCATAGTTCTGAAAAAAAATAAGCCCATATTTCATCGGTATCATTTTTACCAACAACGCGATCAGCGTCATAGTAATTAACGCACTAGTTAATATTAGTAAGACCACTTGCAGCAGTACCGTTACGTCTGCATTCTATCGAAGCAAGGAAAATATATTGGGGAACTTTAAAAAAGTGTCGCAGTTCATTGTTGTAGTGCCCTGCAGTAATCGTTGGCTCTGATTTTCCGGTCCTAAAGCTTGCTGTATTGAATAATAACGGAAATGTTTTCATATTAAGTATTCGCTCTGCAAAGCAGTTTATCTGATACTTAAACGAAAGTGCTTGATCGGATTTTTGAATCAGAGATCACACTGATTTGAAATTTTAATTCGTAACCAGGTGGAAGTTGTATTAGAGAAAGATATCCTTTCAACACATGTAAAATCGATACTGGCACAATTCTGACGTAGGACAATTTTCTTCTGCAATTGACATATATGCTCATCGCCTTTGGAGGAAATTCGTCTGTATAGGAAACTTCGTCATAGTTTGAATATTTTTTCCGAGCTGTTGGCAGCCAAATCCACATTTTTTAAGAATAATTTTGTTTTCTGTACAAGATCACCCTTGCTTCATCGTAGCGAAGGCACGAGGTTCGTCTTAGGTCAGCTAGCGATAATTTCAAGTTCGACGGGCTCTTCCGGGAACGATTTTTATGAGCCAAAACGGAAGACCCACGATAGAAATCATGTTAAAAGGAAAAATCTAACAGGACTGCAGAAAAGTAATTTCTGATGTTTCCGTCGTTTTTGTGCAAAGAGGCAAGTGCCCAAATAAATCCTAACCACTAGTGTCTTCTAGAGTTTGACATTTCCTAGGCATATTAGGCACTGGTATTTTTGTTTATTGTAAGCTTAAACTATATAGTCTTTTGTGTGTGATTTGTTTGAGTAGGACCTGGGTAGGAGAAAGGTCAGACGTAGCAGTGTTGCTTAACTCATAATTACTGCAAAGAAAAAGTTAATGGTCAATCTAAACAGGGAACTCTGAAAATGACGTAGGCAGTTTCGCCCATGCATCATAGGTACTATAGAAAGTATGGCAGATATTACTTGCTGTAGAAGTGCATCCGAGAAGATGTCTCTGTTGGCGAGTCAAAGAAATTCATTCAAACACTAGTCTACATTTTGGGGCAGCTTATGACTACGCCACAATAACTTATCCCAATTCCGACGGGGCTAAAGGCAGAGGCAGTTTTCCTTCTGTGTTGAAGTGCGTCGTATTGAAGTCGAGTAAATAAATGGCATGCTAAGAGAATTGTGACATCGATTTCTGTTGAACGGTATAAGAAGTTGTCTGTAAAACAATAATCTATTTAACACAATAACTTTTACAAAATAATTTTCGTCTACACAGATTCTTATATTTTATTTGTTGTTAAGGTTGTTTATACCGCAACGCTTTGCGTTGCTGCATGAAATTCTATTTGTGCAAAAAGGAAGATGCTTACGAAGGGAAAACGACCGAGCACTATGAATTGTTCCGGAAAATATCCTATTCATCTTGCGTCCCAGTCTATTTCTGGCGCTAACTTAGCAAGGCTGGTACGGCCTGAAGGCCATAGCCAATGACGCCATCACAGTGCCACTATGTATAAGCTTGCCAACCCACCCGCGGTGCGGCCGACATTAGGTATAAACTAAAAGATGCGTGCTCACAGCCACACAGGACCCAAGTTTCTTTGCCATTTAGGAGTGCCTTCTGCGTTGTACCAGCATCCAAGTGCTAACACTCGTGCCTTCTAACTAATGAAAGCATACGTCCAAACGTACAAAAACTCATAGGCATACAATCTAAACAAGCTGATTGGTATAACCGCGTATAATATAGTAGGAGCACGGTCGCTTGTTGACGCTGACCTACTTCCGAACGATTAATCAGACCTAAGTACCCGCTCCTAATAAGCTTCACCGGCATAAACAGACACAAAGATGGTTTTCTGCTGTTCTTCTTCAACTTCCTTATAGAAGTCCTTCTAGAATACTTTGCTCGTTCTTTAATGCTAAAAAAAAACGAACCTTCTGTTGTGTTTGTTTAAGGCAAATGAATGAATGAAAAACATTCAGAGGCAGACTGACTTACGTTATCGATTTTTACGCATGGACAGCGCCAGAACGCCAGACCGCATGCACAAATCGTGTGAGTTATAAAGTTTCACTTTTATAAAATATTTTATTATTATTATTATATTAATAAAATATTAACAACTAAAGTGAATAGTGCATATAGTAAAAAAAATCAAACGACGGTATCGGTTGTTTAGGCCGAAATGATCATCTAACAAATGCTACCTATTGTTTACAATCTATAACGCGTGTACCCAAAACGAATCGAATCCGTGGGGCTATTTACGGTATATTTTCTAAATAAGATGATTTTAACGGGCAGTAGCCTGGTTTTGTTTATTGACATATGGGCTGCATAGCTAATCACTCGATTATCGTCGTAGCTCTTTCATTTTTAGGGTATGGAACATTGGTAGTGTGTACCTTTCTATTTTCTGGTTATGCTTCTCAGCAAATAGCTTTGCGGATTGAAGAGCCATAGACGTACGTGTGGGCCAACCAGCTCGAGCAACTGAAAATCTATCGTCCCAGAGTCTGCTGTGAGTTGTGGAAAAGTAACTTCTTAGGTAGTTGTTCGATGAGTACTTTTCTGGTGCGCTGCACATATATTGAGATGTATGGGTCAAGCGTTCTATTTACTCTATCTCTAAATGAGCACAGCGGTTATATAGAAACGAAAGTTTTCACTGACAGAGCTTCTTTTCAGCGCTAGGTAATGACGTTACGGGTTTATATGGGGCTCCAGCGATAGTCACATTTTTAATTCTAGCATTAAAATAGGATCACCGAAGCCGATTTGATCCTGCATATCCTACTCTAATAGAGTCTCGCAGCAACACGTTACTGGTTGAGTGAGAATAGAAGCAGGCATTCATCATGTCAAGCGCCTATAGTCTGTATTATTTCGCTATAAACCTTCGATTCTAAACTAATGCTTTTGCGGCGAACCCTATTTGTTCATCGGATTGAACCTTTCGTGGCCCGGGCCTAGAATGAAAGTAAGTACCGGGTTTCAATAGCCCATCCACTCGAATTTATATCGGTGTTTAAAGCATTTAACATGCTGTACATACCTCTTTCACATAAACGAAGAGTTATCAACAAATAATAGCGTAATCTTCGCTAAATTCGAATGTGTGCATTTTAATTTCCTATTTCTATCTATCTTCAAGCCCCTCGGCCTTTGAAGAATGAACGCATCTTAATGGGACAGGATTCTCGCTTTTCGTAACTTTCGCCCGTCAATACCTAACATATAGGTCTCGCAACGTTTTAGAGGTGGGCCGATCGTCAAGCAACACTCAGATTATCGCCGCCATTTTGAATTGCTTATTTGATCTGATGTCGTGATCCGGGGATCACGACATATGAATCTGAGCAGGCGGTAAACCAAAGACGCATTATCCACTCTAAGTCGAAGCAGTAAAACTTCGTTGCGAGAGCAAGTTGTGTATCGTATTGTGAGTCATTTTTGCCATTTGGACTTTACTATCGCTTTACGTCGTTTTTTGTCAATCAATACGGCTTTTATTGATTTCCTTGCTAAAGGGAAAAGTCAAAGCGGGCAGTTTGCGTTTGTCAAATGTACAGCCTTGCCATCCGACCACAAATCACCATCTCTTGTATTACATTGGCTGTTTTTACGTTTGGACTCACAATCAAATCGGTACTTTTCATCTTCATTGACGACTTTGCGCAAAAACGTCTCATTTTTTTTATTAACTAGGTAGAGAAAAACAAATGGTAAGCGCTAGTCAGTGGTATCGTTACCCGTATATAGAACCCAGATTGTTTATTTCCGTATTTATACTGATATCTGACGGTTGGGCTAAGCATTTAAGTAGCGAAACCCTATCTATGCATTACGCTCTCTAACTCAGCCACATGTTCACTCAATATTCAGAATCGGCAAATGGTCATTTATCTATCTTTTGTGGGTGGAAAATTTAAATGGCGGAAATCAGTCTTGGAACACCCCTTCGAGCGCTATAAGTTCCCTTCCACCTTACGCACGATCTCAGTGATGCCCGTCGTGCTTTTTTCTCTAGCTCAAGAGTAGTAAAGAAGTCAGTAATTTTTCAAGCTTTCAAAACAATGCCAGCGCGACCTGTGGACAATGACTTAGCATGATACAAACATTATGTGGTTTAGAAGAAGCGACGCGCAAAACGAGGCGCGCTTGATGTGCACCTGTTCAAGAGCAAGGATCAACCTCGCTTACATGTTTCGAACCGTAACAAGCCGTAAGGAATGTGTCCTACGGTGACGGCTCTGAGCGAAGAAGGATGACTAGCGTAGCAAGGACAACAATAATGGTATCCTGCGTGTGTAAGTCAATTTGCAAACTCAAAATGCGTTTGAATGCGGCATGCAACAGTCGTAGCAGCGTTATATGGCGGCTGCCGTACGAAGAAACTAAGCAAATGATATCGGGAACGTTCTCCTCTCGACAGATAACAATCGGACTACGAATCGGACTGGGTTGTAAACTTCTGCGGCCTTTATCTGTGACGTGCAACTTACATACAGAGCTATTAGCTGACCCCGTAATAGTATGGACATTCATTGGCATGAGTGTTGAATTTTAGTATTCGTATATATATAGTTTTACCCGATGCAAAATTTTTCAACTCTGATGATTCCTTGTATTATCTCTGCGGTTTTGTCTAATTTTGATCTAATCGTTGTCAAATTGTTATTCTAAAATACCAAATTTTTCCTAATTGTATTATTAAGGATGCCTTTTGCTTCCGGTTCCAACAGTTCTAAGGTTTGACAGTCAGCCATCATTTATAGTTTTTCTCTTGATAGATGAACGTATCGGAGGGCATTGTATTCACACGCTTCCTTACCAAAACCTTACACTTACAGCATAGGAGGTATAAACCAGGTGACGAGGAACACATGATAGCTTTTAGTTATATTTGTTAATTAGCCTTTGTTTTACAACGAGCGTAATGAAAAGAGCTCCGCTGAAATGGCAATTTGGCTTTAGATGTGTTTATTAAGCAATTGCATGACGATTATCTCCTCTAATGCACAGAAAGCATTGCAGTCACGAGTGGTTCGTATTACGCATTGCTTGACGTGTCTGCATTTCGACCTAGCGATTGCGTAGGTAGCCTTACTATTTTGTACAATTCGTTTTCGCGACAGAACGATGCCCCTTGCTTTGCGTATGGGCGTACAGCTTAATCAGTTAACGTAACCCTATCACGATATCATATTAGTTGGCAGCTAAAAGGCAAGCGGCGTTAAAGGGCAACTGAAATTGACGCAATGAACGAGGCGTAGAAGCAATCCGCCATCGCTCCTCTGATCGTAAGAAACGATCAAAAACGATGAAAGTACACCCTTCTTCCTACAGCTGCTCTTAAAGAATGAGTTCTTTTTTCTTTTTTATTAATGCAAATGTCATTATAGAGGGTATATTATCGAAAAAACAGTTAGGAAAGCTGAATAGTAAGTGACTCGAAATTAGATCATATCATGTGGGGATAGGCACCAGATCGTTTTGGAATTGCCGTAGAGTTGACACGAAAATATGAAAACCCCTTCTAAAATGAATAAGACGTTTGCGTTGTATTGTAACCGTCATCTATGGGAGGCTGATGTACTATTGTCCGCTGTCAATCGACTTCGTTCGCGACTATTTAGGAGCCGTGATTGGGTTTTGTCTAAATAACTTCAAAGGCCCAGAAATAAAGGCTGGCACAGGTTATCAAAAACGAAGGAGCCTATTCAAGCAATGATAGATGGTACTCGTTATCAAGTCTCGCAGAATATTCAACTAGGAAAGATCCAATTAGTAGATAATCAAGATTGTAAACAATGTGAGACTTAGAAAAGAGACGTTGAAGGTTGTCTGTGACACAAATTATAGACTGAACTTAATGTACACGTTTAATTACACAATGTTTAATGTACGTGAGGATTTTATCCCAGGGAACTCCCATGATGCGAGATTTCCCGTTATTTCTTTAGTTTAAATGAAAGCAGTGTTTGATCGTAGACTTATACAAGGCATTTCGTAAAATATTCAAATCTTTGATACCAGTAGAGTGCATAAGCATGCTGCCTTGATCTTCTGAAACAATACATAACGGAGTTACGCGGTCCTCAGTTTCAAAAACTAAATCTGTTGCTTCACAAAAGGCTATATAAAACAATCACCTGTAGGAAACATACACTATAAAGGTGTCACCAATTTATTAAAGAAACTTTGTGCGAAAAAAATGCGTGGTTTGCTTAGAATGAGGTCAACAACGAAAAACAGGTTCGATGCAGTCGGATCATAAAAACGGGTGTCACGAAATCACGGAGAAATCCATGTAGTACCAGGTCGTTTATGTCGTAGATCACCCTTCAAATCCATAAGTCTTTTTTTGACCAGGCCTCAGCCTACAGTGCCTCGCATCTTGCAACTATGGAAGGGATGAGATGCGCGTCTTCGGGCTCGTAGTTACGCAACCTCCATATATGTGTCATCCTTACAATGGCTTCATCTTATTCCCTTTCCACTATGAAGATACTTTTTTTCCTTTGGAAACATAGACATGAAACATTTTGTCGCTGATATACTATATTCGAACACGCTCGGTCTGTAATACCGGCAGCTGACACCAATCTTGCTACGGTTCCGCCCATTGTCGAGGCAAGTCACGGGGTATTAACTCAACTCAAATCAAAGGTCATCTCACAGAAAGAAATAGTTCCAAAGTTAACAATTGGAGTTCTTACCTTAACCGTTTCAAAGACTAGTCCTATTTTGTATTTATTTATTTATTTTATGTTATAATAACGCCACTTTATTGAATTTCGTTAGCTTTTCCCCATTTAGTCTGTTTCATATACTAGGTAACAGCGTCTTATTGAATTTATCAAGTTTTCCTCTCTATCGGGATTCCCTTGATGTCGCAAGAAGCTCTCGTCTTAATTGGTAAGCAGATAATAATTACCATGTAGCTTTCTTCGTAATAGGAACTATCGTTGTATGAAGAAAGAGTCTTAAATATAAAGAATTCATATTTAAGAATTTTTGTACCACGAACTTCTGTATAAGGGGCCCACAATTATGTTAAATGATTAATTATTTACTAAATGTATGATATATGTGAACAATAATGTTCCCCTAACTACCCATTGACCGCCCTTTACGGGCAGTAAATGAATGTGTACGACAAGCAGTTGTAACCTGGAAATTTCCCTTCCATATCGAAATCGATATGTATGCATTGCAGGATGGAAACAAATGAAAGGTGGTCCCATAACCTTTATAATGTGAGGAATTCGATTGTGGATCTCATCTGAGACATTTTGTCTAATTCTCACAATGTTTGTTTCGAAATCCCCAGCGAACAACATTTGAATAATCCGCCAAAAAATGTAAATAATTGATAAAGGCGGTCGTTGGTCAACTAAAAATTTGTGATCGTCGCTGCGAGAAAATCTATTACTTACGCAATATTCTGCCTGGTGTATGATGATATTAAACAACAAGAACAAAAAGTCGCAGTTCGACAATTTGTGCAATTGCACGTGTAATACAAATAGACCCTTTTGTTTTTCGCAGGAGATCATTTTTGTGCAGTGACTCGTTGTCGATAAGAATTTCATCTACATTCTTCCCAGTTTTCGCACTGGGTTGTATACCAGTTTTTCCGTAGTCTGTCCCATGTCCTCGTCATCGGGCATAAAGTGTGCTTCAGTGACCCAAACGACCCTGTTTATTCCTATAGGCAACGACCGCATAAAAAATGCTCTCGTCTTGCTGTTTCATTTAGTTGTACGTAAGACAATTCATTAGTAAATATAAATATTCTAATGGCATCAAAGTTCCAAATTTTGAAGGAAATCAGCAGTAATCTAAATAAACTTCTGTTTTTCAATGCGATAGTACCCATGTATATATATATATATATATATATATATATATAGCACCCGAGGCGATACGAATCTATTAATTACCTAATTACTTAATGAAAATTTAATTAATCTAGTCATCAAACATAATTAGATGAAATAACATTGAAAAAAGATTATCGATGTCTTTGCGGTATCGTCCTCCACCAAGAACTTGGATCAATTTTTAAATTAGCAAACAGAAAAGAATATGTTACTGCCGCTGTTGATTGAAAGATCAATCGTATTAACTTTATCTACTACATATCTATATATTACTTTTATTTAGAATGCCCTAGGTAGAGCTACAAGATTAGTCTTCCAAGTAGTAAGTCCGGTACCGCCGCTAAGCGTTGCTCAAGACCTGATAAACAGATACTAATCGAAACTCTAACCGTTTTAAAAAATTAATGTATGTACATTTACATTTTGAACGCCGGCAAAATGTCGGAGACCACACACAGAAAGCGCACCAGGATTTTAGATAGAGATATCGGCAGCATAGTAAATTGAATGGCAAGTTCTCTGAAAATGTTCTAAGCCCGTGAACGATCAATTATACATATATATATA
>NW_019214248.1:153939-167743 GCF_002532875.2 Varroa jacobsoni
GTAGTTCTAGGTTTCATAGAAGCTCTGCATAGAATTGCACAGTATCGCATATAACAACTCAGCCAGATTTTAATCATGGTTTCCCCGATCAAAAATCCGTTTTGTCATAGTAAATGTAAACCTGGTACCAATAAATTCACGGTTCTTTTTATTTATATTTTTCTAATTTACTACTCTCCAATTATTAATTACTTGTCGTCTGCCTACCGGGTAACAAAATCTGTTTACAGCACAATTATTTATCCCAGTATAATTTGTTGTTTGCACTTTTGCTTACAGCCCTTGTGCTCCAGTTATGTGGTTAAACCTTAACTTTGTATTATTTTCATTATGAAAATGCTAAATCCGCTTCTCTTAGTAAGCCTTACAATTGACTAATTGTTACGAACTTGTTTTCTACTTAATAAATTGTTTTCAATTATAAATACTGGCTTAAGAGGTGCCTTTGACTGAACCCCTATACCCACTCATGAGTCAGCTGTATGTGAAGATACCCAACTAGCTCGAAGCAAAGAAGCTGTTAACTTCAAGGTTCCCTGTGGCGATAATTGACCGTGAGCCTCGTAAGAATAGCTTGCGCCACGTTGTTATGATCGAAGCAAAGTACTGTCTTGGTCATTATTGTTCCCCTTCGTGCTAGGAGCTAGAAATGGCTACCCTTTTCGTGCCGTCTGCTAAGCTCGTACTGGAACGTGCTCTGTTTAGCTATATATACAATATATATATATATATATACAATATACGTTATCTATGTTAATTATCCGTGTAATTAATCATGAGAAGTTTAAGAATGCTTTTAATTAACATGTCTAAAGCGAATGTTTCGATTATCCAATTAATCTGAACAATTTATTAACCGATAAATGTATATATTTATCTTCAATGTCTGATTTTATTCAAATTCTATTAGAACCTAAACTAAATAGAAGACTTGGTCCTTGCTTCACTTGAGATTTTAGATGGCGTATAATTAAGGCCAAGTCATCGAGAAATCAAACAAATAAAACAAGTTTAAGAGCTGTCGAGTTATTGTCCTATATATATATATATATATATATCCGCTTAATGTTCTCAAAATAGTGCAAACGCCAGAAGACCTGCTAGGTAGCAGTATACTATTCTTACATACAAACCCGTCGGAATTTTAATGACTGATATGATATTGCGATATAAATCTCGATAAGGGAGATAAAGGAAAAGGTTTTTTTATTGTTTGGAACACGACAAAAAATTTATGTGTTTCGTGTCTGCTTGATCAGTTCCTCCACGCATTCAGTCTAGAAAAACAGTAGATTGTTCGTGTGCTAATAAAGAAGTTTCTCAAACTCCTTAGAACTGAGGAAATTTGAGGTATTTGCCCCGCAATTGTGACGCGATCTCAATTGAACGTAATCTTTTGCTTCGGATCTTCAATCAGTGTATGTGTTAGGCGGTCTGTTTAGGCTATATCAGAATGTGTCCAGTGAACATACCTAGTAAGCGCTTCAGAAGGCAAGATTATTTTATTACAGTTTATAGCAATAAAAGTTTCGTGTAAGATAATATACGTCGCTGCTAGGCTCATAATGGTTATATTTTTCTAAAATGAGCATACATATACACTTAGTTAATTGGCTTATCTTTAAAAGCTAAGATATAACACAGTCTGGCAGTTTCGGTTATGAGATACTGATATATAATGTACCCGTATATATTCAAGCTACACCAACAAGTAATGTCGTTTATCTACTGCTGGTATATCGATCATACTGTCAAGAAAAGCTTCTTCCAAGATTTTCTTTTCAAATAAGACTTTAGCCTTACCCAGTGACAATAGTTCGCCATTCATCAAGGTCCGTATGTGGCGTGGTGAGAATGGCCGCTGCGGTGGCAAAAATACCCCTTATCTGTCAGCGACCCAATAATATAATTGTATCCCAAAGCTATCGAAATCTGTTTTGTGACGTTGTATCTATCTTAATAATAGATCAGTGCTTTAATGCTGCTGATGCACTGTGGTTCTACCTGGAGCGAAAGCAAGCTTAAGGCGTACTGATACAGAAGGCCATACAATGATCACAAGCACCCTATACCCGGCAACCCTCGATAATTCTATGTTTTCCTTTGTGCAACAGAAAATTTTTTGCGGGGCACTAACTGAGAAGTTCTAGTCATTGCTAGCTGCAATCACGGATTCCATATTGGATCGCCAAAATATTTTATCATAAACAATCTACTTGCCAGAGTGTGCATGCCATTACCATGCGTCATTTGATAGTGTCAGAATCACCAGATTTCTGTTTTTGTACACTGCGATAGCTGAAGACAGCCTATTGATAATTATTTAAAATCTCTCTAAAAACTCGTATAATAGAGTTTTTTACAGCAGATTTACTGATTATATGCAGAAGTCTCTCCAAGGCCAAAGGGGCTCAGGTTCACGCACGCTCAGACCACAGATTTTGTGACCCTACGAATATAGTTACGTAGCTCAACGCAGTTATAGCGAAACGTGGCAGTGATCGATAGGAGAATTATTTTCGTCTAATAAACCTGCCGTGTCAAAAGATAATTATATGCTAAAAATAACACTTCAATATCCAATTTATTAGAAGCAGTTTTACTAATTTGAACACTGCATGCAAACAACTCGCGGGGCTTTTGTGACCCGGGGGATACGTAGCGCAAATGTTAAAATCCTTTACTCAGTAAACGGCACGCCCTTGGAGCACATGAACTTAAATGGTAGGTAAAATTGTACAGGTAAAACGTGAGCGTCGTTCGATACGAGCAAAATTCAATATACTGCATTCATCGTAGCTGCGAATCATTAGGATTGACAAAGGTAGGTTGATCTTCAGTCAACATCCACTTATTACAGACAAGTTTCCACTTATCCAAATATTTATGTGAGCGCATACATGCACACAATGTATACTCGTGTTTTCGGTTCTGATTTTGGTGTTTTCCGCACGGTGTTAGTGTTGTGTAGACTATTACAGGTGAGATCGTTCTTGTTCTTGGCATTCTTACCTTGGGAAGCGCTAAAAGACATGGCAAAGTTTCTTGCTTCTGTCATCTTTTCCGATGACGTTTCATGGTTGTAACAACTGGGCGGTGTCACTTCCGTGGATAAAAGAATCGTTGTCCGCCCTGACAATCAAATTAAAGATGGGTTGGTGATATCGGCAGTGGTCGTAACTGGGTCTGCCTCCTCTGTCGCGCGCCACTTGCACGGCGGAAGGTGGCCCCTCAACACAAGCAGAGAACTCAATGCCATGATTTGTGCATGCAAAATTTCGTCGACGCTACGTGAGAGTAGGTATTCAGTGTAGCCGGACGCGTTTCTGAGTCTGTGCGTGGAAAGAGGAACGACTACTTACAGTCTTGCGTGGGCAAGCGTGAGGTAAACTATATCTCTTCTCGTAGCATCCGCATTGAAACCTTTTTATCTAGTAACGCTTTTTGAGTGGGTTGAAATGCACGCGGCCCGACGCTGAGCTGTGTTCGTTCTCTACCTTTAATAAGCGACGTCTGCTCTACACATTTTTCGCATCAGTTGTGTCTGTTATCGAGAATACTAGGTTGTACCAACAACCGCATAATAACGATGAAAGTAGAAAGCCAGAAGGAGACCATTATGTATGAGTCCTTGTCTCAAAGGAGGCAGCTGATAACATGTAGGGCCGGCACAGAAGTTTATATGTGAACTGTTGGTTGATAAACTTCAGGCTTAAGTGCCGCTTCAAGTGAAACTATTGTGTACACTGTTCTGCGTGCATTAGTGCCAAGCGTCTAAGCGTACTAGGGCTTATATGGGTTCGGTTCCATCGAGAAAAGAGAAACAGCCGCTTACGGACAATGTTGCTGCTAGCAAGTACGTTTTAACAAAGATAAAAGAGTACAGCACCAGCTGTATATAGAGGTGTGCTATTTTGTGCGACCGAGGTATGAACACATGACCGCTGACCGCCTATTAATGGACGGACCCTGGTGTAGTGTGGATGATCGTGTTTAAAAAATACACCAAGGACAAAGGAGTCTCGCCAAAGTCGTTTCTAACACCTGACTCTGACTTAACGATGCTACGGGCTAGTGCTCCATCACAGATTCATATTAAACACAGAAAAATTCGTCTCATGTATAAATACATAAGGTACGTGCTCGTTCGCTTGCAGCGTAGAAACGACAAGGTTAAGGGTCCAGAATGGCGGTATTTTTAAATCATCTATTCAGAAAAAATGTGCCTATTTACAATCAATTAGACAGAGGTGGCCTTACGCATTTCCAAATTTACAATAAAACTTTTGTTAGGCCTTGTTTTCATTTAACATGTAACTTGTTTGTGCCTTACTAGATACCAAAAATCAATGTTTAAGTCTGCTAAACATTAGCAACTATGTATAATGACAGCAAATATAATTCGAGTCGCAAGCTCAATCTGGGCTTTATCGGAAAAACTTCTTTTGATGTAAAAGAGACGTCACTCAGCGAGTAGAATTAGAAAGAGAAATTGTTTGCTAAACTACGAGGGCTTGGAAGTTTGTATCAATTAATTTTTATATCAGTTTTATAACGTCACTGGTTACTGTTTAATTGAAATTAAAACGTTTAATTATATGGAAAATGTCGGTTAGAGCAAATCAAGATTAAGAGCATCATATTGGTAAATCAAATATTTGGATTGCATAGGGTATATTGGGTGTAAAAACCCGCGTGTGTCAAATTAAGGAACGGCCAGCCGAACATTCGTCACTAGCGATTTATTAAGAAGGTAAACGGTCCTCAGGTAGCAATCCACTTAACGCATTACTTATAATTTAATTTTCTGCTTACAGAAAGTAAAACGTATGTCGCGCCAGAGAAGCAGGTTTCGATAGTCTTACTATATCGTCACGGCATCGATAAAGGTCGTCCTGTAAATTGGTAGAGGTTATCCTGCTATTATCTTGCCATCGTTGATAACATGCAATTTGCATACGGAACGGAAGAGCGTTCGGATGAAATGTTTTTTTTTTTTTGATCAAGGCAGGCCTCTCGGTGCGTTCATGCAATTGTTGCTGTAGAAACAGATGATAATGTGAAACAAGAACAACTGATGACCACATTTCCCAAGTCCCAAATCACGATAACCCGACTTCCTATTCCACCTCTCTCTCTCTCTCTCTCTCTCTCTCTTGATAAATATATATTGTTGAATAGGATTAAATATAAAATTAACGTTTTTAGTTAAAATTAAGCATTAATCAACAGTAGAAGAATATTAGTCCAAATCTCAAAAGAGGGTAATTGAATTTACATATAAAAATAAATAGTTTTCGGAAAACCATCACAACGGGGGTAACACTGTATGGTGAGAGCTTCCTAAGATCACCAAATATGCAGGGGTGCTGGACACAGGCAGTGGGTCTGAGTTTGCGGTAAAGAAACCCAGTAACATGCCCATTACATTCAGTACGACCGATGGCATTAAACTTTACGACTCTTTCTATTACTTCGTACGTTACTTGACGATAACTTAATCAAGTAGGATATAACCGGTCCACTGCAAAGCGTGATTCAAACCGTATCGTCCCTAACCGCAATGCAATATAATATATCGCTATTTATTACTTCGAGGTTAACAGACGCTTATGGCATCTGGCACAGAACGAAGTACGTCTACGCTCGGTTTCAAAGATAGACTGTCCACCTGTCCCTAAATACAGTAGGTCATTTATGAGAACAGTTGCTTCTACCTGGTAGAAGTTCTGACTAGACAACTTGTGGCAGTCGTCACCTTGAACTTGGTATGGAACACAGAGGTAATCTAATTCAGACGACAGGCATTATGTGGTAGTTCGAAGCACTTTACTGTAGTCGCGATCAGAAACTTTCAATTACTATTTTTAGCAATCATATAACCCTTTCTATATATAGCAATCATGTAACTTTTTTGTAAAGTATCCTAGAAGCACCTGGCACTTACTGAGTTCAGCTTAACAGTTGACCTAAGGAGGTAATGAAGTTGAGGGCTGGTCGCTAGATGACACCCTGGGTGGGAGCCTTACATTGGCCTCAATTATGCGTTAAGCTGAAGGGTTTCTCTACGAAGTTTACCTCATCTTCTAGCTCCGCATGTTTTAATGAAAGAATAGTCGGGATTACCAAAAACAGCAACCGTATTAAGCTTCTGTGACCGCAATATATATATATATATATGTGTAGCACAATAGGCCTTATCAAAGATCCTAATCTTGTGCTGTATCGTTATACACGTCCCAAAGATGAATATCTATGACTGTTTAAAACCACACATCGCAAATGATCTTCCGATTTCGTGGCAGACGGTAAATTAGGATCCAGTACGGCCTTAACAAACTAGCCCTACGCAAACTCGGCTGCCGTTGCCTCAGGAATACATGATTACTAATCCTGTACTACTTTAAGCATCTAACGAAGATAATTAGTATTTTTCACAGGCAAAGCTAACCTGGTTTTCTGTTAAATGAATGTGATGGTCAGTTTTACCGATTAGGTTAAAAATATATAGATAATGATCATTTAGATCAAAGAGAGATAAAGTGAATAGTGATAAGTGGCAATTTTTGGCAAATTCTCTAGTTATAGCCGCATATATACAACAATACATAAAAACTATTATATCCTGCAAACGATCGGACAGATATCGGCCGGTCATGCGGAAAAATACGGTAAGTAAACCGGTGGATAGCGATACAAATAAATAACTATAATTGATACAAGGCTGGTACAGGAAAAGAAAGGAGTGCACATTTTTACTGTGGTAGCCATCGAACGTCGTAAGGAGAAGATCACTAAAAACAATAGGATATTTCAGTAAACAGGATTCATTTGTGAAACGATCTAGATTAACCTGATATCCTTTGCCATTGGTACTGCCACATTCAGTCTTTGTTACTGGGTCTCGTTTCAGTGGATAATAGCAGTTCTGAAAGTTGGTAAAAAAAGAACTCCTCGAGTACCAGAGCTGAACAATTGGCTATCATGCTGCAGTTAATAATTGCAGTAATGGCAATTGGGTTTGGCCGTTACGAGCTCGTTACATTTCGCTTAGAGAACATTTGTCTACGATATGACGGAGACGGCCATTTTCAAGAGTAGCTATGGAAAATAGCATATGATTTATAACACATAAACACGGATTACACGTAGAAAGTGCGAGAACTGTGTGACCTCAAAAGCCAAAAACGTAAATTTTCGGCACAGAAAAAATTCCAATGGCTAGCATGAGGTGAAGTATCTGAGCTCCATTGTTCCGGCAGAAAAAAACTATATATGGTGTAATTACCAGGGCGTCTTGTTTTCTCACGATTTGTTCTGTTCGTCAGACGCATCTTATACATTCCATCATGGTATAGTCAGTCTAGATGACTCCATGTGACCTCAGTTCTCAAAACGCTAATCCTCTTTTTGTTGGCCGTTTTCACTCACGTCACTTTCTACCCATCTATACGATCAGTTTCGTAATACGATGACAGTAGTGAATGTCTAACAAGCTAGAAAAGGCCCAAGAAATTATTTGCACTTGTAAGATGGCCAATGGCCCGCGAAGCACAATTAACTATCCAGCGCTCATTTAATTACAGGCCAAATTATTTTGTCGTAAATAGTGGATTTAAATTACCTATGGTGTTCCATTCGATCCATAAAAAGACTTGATCATCCCAGAATCCTCTTTTCGCGACATAATTCGTACAAGATCGTATAAGGTCTAAGTGGAAGAGAAGGTGCACAGGCTTTTCGCTTCTATTGATAGAGTACGGGACAGTTTTGGGACCCCTCACAAGGTTTCCAACGTCTAGAACAATACAAGTAAAAACCTCCATTCGTTTAGTTAGAGCTGCGTCATTGTTCGCATAACCTATTGTATTATCGATTATTAGTAAGCAAGGTTCGAATCGTAGAACCTCATCATTGATCTGGATATCGTAAAGAATAGACATATTACTTCATGTTCCACGTAAACGAGTATGTGATCCCCAGCGCTTAGCTTAGCATGATGCGACACTGCCGTCTTAAGATATGTGTTTTAATGGGCAATTGCATCAGACGACTCTGTCGGGAATAACCTATCTTCTGACGGGAAATGAGAAGAGTTCTTAGCTTTCGAAATAGCACACGACCGTCCACAAACCTTGAAGCCGTCTCAACTGTGAGAAAGGAAATTAGAAAAACATTACTGGCCCAGTTTTAGACCTGTTGCTCAAAGGCTTGTTGACAGACGAAAGCAAGCGGCATTGAAAAAGCCCACCGTCGGCTAACTAAGCACATGTTATGTGAATGATTACGGTATACTTTGAACACTAAATGCTGAAATAAGGTCTCATGCGTGTGCACAAAAGATGAAGGAACCGACAGCTATCTATCGGATGATTCTTCTCAATGTTACACTCTTTGGAATCTGAGGAATATCGAAACATGAGAACTTGTTATGGACATGTCTTTGGCTTTCAGAATTGGACGCGTAAAAAAAATGAAAAGCAAGACATTATTATCCAACATTTCCAGGAAAAGGAATACGAACTCCTGAGGCGATGAGCAACCGTAGGACTAGGGTAAACAACTGAAAAATACCGATGGGGCAAATTTCTTGGATCTATCACACCCCTTATTAAGTCATTTAATCGAAAAAGTTGTCTTTCAAGCAGGCCTATATTGAAATGCATCTGTTTAATACAAATACGTACAAGAAACAAAAAGCTGACTAGATGCATAGCATTCCGCCTTGTTCGTGATTACATTAGACTGTAATCGAACGGTCGTTTCTGATGTTTGAAATCTCGCGCGCAAACCGCCTACACGGAAAGTACTATTCAATTTCTAAAATGTGCACCCAACAATACTTCGCACTGCAAAATATATGAAATCCACAAGATAATGTTGGTGTCCCATTAAGAATTTCCAACCTCGTTTGTAACTCTAGGCCGCACCGAATCTTCAGATTGGTAGTTATATTTAGGCACATGTTTCATGCGGTAAATAGGTAGATTGAGGTCGCATTTTCCGTAATCAATACTGCACGCGTGAAAGTCTACGTCGAGTAAGAGGATACCAGACGTTGATGTGCCGCAATTTAAGATACAACAACATCAAAAATTAAGCGAATTTCAACTTATGATGCTAAAAAGCTCCATTCTGTATAGAGATCTATGCATGTAGAATGCAGCTCTAGGTGTGCTACATGTATAGAAAGTAGTATCCGTTGTACATTTTTTAGTTTTTAGCTTTGGCTGCGTAACTACGCTTTATTCTCCATTAGCCGATCAAGCTGGAAAAGTAGCAATGATTCGTATAAATTTAAGCAGTTAATTAAGTTACCGAAGTATAACCCGGGTATATGCCAATATAGCCATGAGATGATACGTAAACTAACTAAATATTGGCTCGAAACACGTTATTTTTTGGCTGTAATAGTTTGAACAGTATATTCGTCTCCCTCGTTCGTATATAATAGTTCTTTATATTACCAGTTGTCCTCTCTAGACGCACTTTTCCTGCGCAATATACGTTTCTAACATCTGACAGTTTTGATCTGAGCTCATCTGATCCGAGCTCTGACAGTTTTGACATTTATTCGAGTACCGTAGATTCGGCGAATTTCAGGCATTACTCAAACCTATACGAAGAATGAATCGATGTTATAGAACTTTACTAATAGTCGTAGTAGGTCAGTGATCGGATGAGCACATGTTTCCGTCTGAAAGCGTCATTTTTCTCTGAATTGAGGGACGCACACGCAGGAGTACCAACTGATTTATTCCGGGTGACTGCAGGGCCAACGTTTGCATCAATCGTTTTCTAGCGAATCGAACAAACGCCCATCGGAGTCTGTTTACTATTTATCTGCGTTATTAATGTGGTTAACATGCTAAGTTTTATATAAGGCTTTATTAGCCAATGCAAAGGTGTTGATCCATCTATTTCAGATATCTGTGCTACTCCGCAGAGCAAATCGGATTTTTCGGTAAAGGCTGGCGCCGAATGTGAGTTGTGGCTCACTATACAATTCATAGGATAATTATTCGTTTTATCTTGATATAAAGGGCTGATGTAACTCGAATGCTTAGGGCAAGTCCTAAAAGGCACGCACCTGTACTCATAGTAGAACATTTGATTTCTATTTTTGATCTCGTTACATCCTACGGAGGCTACTAATTAACTGGCTGGACATGTTTCAAAGTCTGACCAGAACTCCATGTCTTCGGGGTCTTAGACCCTCACTAGCATTGCCCTATTAGATACCGACACGGCTGATGTCGTTATGAGGCTTGTAAAAAATCCATTGGCATCTGTAATGTCGGTGTTGAAAAAATATTCATGAAGTTCCCGTAACAGAAAGATTTACAGGACATTACATTGCGGACAACGTCAGCAATTCACAGGGTGTTACAAGAGTCCCTGTAACAATTTGTAAAAAAAAGATAACTGTATGACTCCAGTGATCATCTTTGGTACTACTACTACTACTACTACCTTTACATGTATTGGCTCCACACTCGATAGAAAAAAGCTTTGCATACCCTTTAACATTTTCTCATTTAATAATCTCGTTATTTAAAATACAAATTTTTATTAGACGGGTCCTTAATTTAACAGACGGAGAAGACTGTCATATTGAAATCCCAAGCCTAAATTTAATTAAAAAAGTATGTGGACCAAAGAACTTCTACACGGAACAGCACAAACGTCCTGCCCCAACAAAATATATCTAGCCGATCGATAAAAACGGACTGATTTTTCCGTCATGGATCCAAGCACCGTTTGTTTGTCGCAAAACGTACATAAATAATTCCCGCGGCACCATGATCGATAGTGGTATAAAATTTCAATATTATAACTTGCTCAAATGAAGTTAAATAACGGGCATACACTTACTATCTCCAGACGGCCAAAAAGAACTGAAGCTTGTCGACTGTTCATGTCAGAAACGATTCTATAAAAGATAAGATAGGAGGCTTCTACGAAATTATTTCCGGAAAATTCGATTAAAAATATTAATTCTAGCTGTAAATTGCATAAATATCAGCCTCATTCATGTAACGAGTAAAAGGTCTATACTTGACAAAATTGAATATTCGGGGAGTAGTGCTTAAACATGGTACTATTAGTACGCTTGTTTAATAAGTTCTAAGGGGCTAAAACAAAAGCTTGAAAGGAACAACTTTTTTTTACCCAGTAAATTAATAGAGGGCAAACACTAACGAGAGCTATGTCATACCAGTAGATCGTCATTATTTTACTAAGCCCTGTCCTGTCGAAGTCAAATATAAATAAGCCATTTATTTGCAAATTTTCTCATTATCCCACCGATAAAAGTCGAAAATATCTGCAAAAGAACCGCATTTCCATGGCGAAAGGACAATTACTTGCGCAGCAGCCGTGTGGACTGTAGAGACTCATGAAGATACCTAATTTCGAATACCTGCAGCCATTGGATACGTAAGATACTTAGGACGACTTATGGAATTGGAAATAATTCGTAAGTCTATATAGGAAAACTTTTGTACAATCGAACCCTAAGCTACGTAAAATTAGAATAAATTAAAATTCAGTACTAATAAGCACATTTTAAAGGGTAAGCATGTAGTTGTAAGAGTAGATAGTATTGTACGTGTTAGCACTCCGAAAAGCAAAATCGTATTGTGGGAACGGCTTATGACTAATCTAGTTTTTTCTTTTTTATATAACAATGCATCTTACTAATGCAAAATATTAGTCTACTATTGCTAAAGGGAAATAATGGGGATAGTATGAGATAAGGTATAAAATGTGTTTTAAAAGACAACCGTGCAAGCCTTAACAGCTGACCACGAACAGTGCGCTAAGGTTTAATATGTTTCGAATTTTACGTCGAAAAACGCCGTCAAGCATTCGATCGCATGACTAGCTCCTAGCAAGGGATGAAGTGTGCCTATGACCGCTTGTGGTGCTTAGTCACTAAGTCATCATAGAGGTCTGAGGGGCTATCAGGAGACGCCGATGTTCACCATACAATAGATCTAGTTTTTAAGAACTCTTTCAAAATATCAGGATGTCTTTTCCCATTTTGCATTGCGGAACATAATCTAGCAATGTTTAAGGTACAATCTCGAAAATTGTCGTGAGACACTCACAGAACGAAAGATTGCGTAACTTAATTCTGTCTGTAATAAATGTCATTTTTGATCACGCATTACATAAGGCTGGCGCTTTTCTGAATGAATAAGAACAGCGCAGCAAACGCTGCCTTCTAACAAACGAGGACCCAGGTTACTCCATGCTTTATCAGCATCAGAACCTGACGGTTCTAGATGACTTCCAACTCCGACGTCCAGCTGATACGGTTCGCATAGTCCATGACAACGAGTGATCGTATTCAGATTGGACGCCAAACGGGCTATATGCTATAGCGGAGACTGGTTCGTTGACCGAAAGTCATAAAATTAACCAACATTTTTCACCGATAACAACGAACGATGGGTACAGAGTTAAACAACATCCGCGATCATAACGCGCTGAATGATGACACAACTAAATGTAATGTGGCTTCAATACCGATAACAGAAGCTCAGGATGTAGATAACGCATTACAATGTCGCATCTGTTTAGCGGGCGCGAGCATCGAGAATCTCACTGTTTCACCGTGCCGATGTTCCGGTACAATGGGTCACTTGCACAAATCTTGTTTGGATCAATGGCTCACAGCACGAGATCATCATCTATGTGAAATCTGTCTTCATCCTTTGGGATCTCCGAGACCCTCTGAACGAGCGTTCTCACAAACGCCATTAGTACCGCGTCCCCAACTGTTACCTGTTGGCACTGCTATTCAACCTCTAGACCCTATGGGTATGACGATGGATATAGTCGCCATGTTGGTGATGGCCCTAGGTTTCATGTATGTTGGCTACGCGTTAATGCAGCAGAGTCCTGATCCTGTCCTTATTGGCAAGGAGAGTACACGCCATGCTAACACAGCATCGAAAGAGGGTCGTCGACCCACTATTAGCCAGAGAGAAGGCCAGCAGCAATCGAAAGATACCAATCGTGAACACGCTAATACAAGGTCAGGAATCGAGGTGACCATCTTTTGTGCAGTGGCGCTTTTCTTAATCTTGCTGTCAACGTGTGGTAACGTGGCTGTTCAATTTCTGCGAGTTCCAAGACCTAGAAGAAATAGAGGCGCTGTTCCTGATCAAGGAGGCTTTACGCTGGCGCCAGAATCTGGCCGTGTGGTTTGAGACTAGACCCTATGTGCCAGGAGCTTGCCTTGAACACAGAAGCGAATAATAAGGTTGCTAGCGAGGTAAACGTTTTAAGGAACACTTTAATCTGTTGTTGTGTTGGGAATAACGTGGATCGTGCGAAAAACGCATTTGTTTTTGGTAGCCAAAGGCACAATATTACATAATTCTATTGTTCATAATAAACCTACATGACGTTCTTACTTTCGTTTATGATTTACTTCTAGAAAAAAAAAGTCATACTGCTAATTTCAAAGATTAATCTTTAACGGAGCTTTCTATTTCGATAAAAATACTTGTATTCTAATCAACTTTTGTCGAATTGCGTAGTACGAACTTTACTAAGGCTGGAGATATGCATATGCTTCACCGATATTTTGACCAATACTTGAGCAAAGTGAGTCTTACTCATTATGCCACCGCTTCCTGGACGAAGTCCAGTTGGTGGTTATACAACAGAGGCATTTTATCTCGCGCAATATACTTCAGTATCGACTCATTATGTGTGGAACTCAATTCTAGCTACCTCAAAATATAACGAAAATCTATTATCTCGAAAGGAAATTGCTGTGCTTAAATTG